>NC_073693.1:192963321-193263321 GCF_029784155.1 Uranotaenia lowii
CTATTGTACACTGTGGTTCGCAAAGTTATTGAAAAATATATTACAGCTTCAGTATGGTAACCATAAGTTCTTCAGTTTTTAACCGATTTTGAGAATCAACCACTTGAAATTTTTGTTTTGAATTGAAATCTAATGCCCATTGAAAGGATTTGATTAGGTCGTATGAGCGACTTGACGTATTTCGAAAAAATCGCTGTTGAAGTTTTGTTATACTTTATAACACTCTAAATAACCATTTCCGTTCAAATTTCTAGATTTTTCGACACTCGGTGATGCGCTTCCTGCAAAAATGCATAAGGTGGCAACAACCACCTCAGCAAACAGTTGTTTTGCGACCTTTGGTTGCACGTTAAAACCAAATTGCACTCGAAAACTAGAAAGTCGTTTTACGTCTTAAATTCAAATCAACTTATTAAAGTTATTTATTGTTCACACTCTGTTATGTTGTGAGCCTACTTGGTTGAATGATTCAACTGATTCAAAGCAATCGAAAGTTTCCTTTTAATTCAACCACGGTAAATGAAATGTTCATATACCAGTATTTCGATAGCAACTTACTACCTTCTTCAGTGATCAATCAAAAACGTTCACTGAAGAAGGTAGTAAGTTGCTATCGAAATACTGGTATATGAACTTTTCATTGACCGTGGTTGAATTAAAAGGAATCATTCGATTGCTTTGATTCAGTATTTATTGTTCGAATAAAACCAAATTTTTACCTAACGTGGGATAAATGTGTTTATAAATCGTTTACAGCCAATAACTTAATTTTGTTTATATTGGTTTACACGACCTTATAAAAAAAACTCTAGTATTCACTTGTATCCTAAATACTGTTGATCATTCACAAAATTGAAGTTCGGATGTTCGATAACAAATTAATCCACCATTGATGTCCAAAAAAAAAGATATCTCAAATTAATGTCATGTGGTCCGAGATAATGGATTCTAAGAACAAATCTAGAGTTTGTTTTGATTAGGTTGTATGAATCATTACAAAATAAATTAAGTTATTGAGTGCAAAGAATTGATAAACATGTATTCTATGTTGGATAAAAACTTTGTTTCATAAAGTCAATGAATAACTTCTGCATATTGATTTCAATTTAAGATGTATGATGACTTTCTCATTTTTGAGTGTAATTTGATTTTAACGACTTTTTGTGTTGCCCTGCATTGCCGTATATGCTAAAGGACGCCAAAAAAACAGTTCGGCAAAGTGGTTTATCGGTCGTTTTGCATTTTTGCAGAAAGTACAGGGGCAAAGAGCTGAAAACTTTAAAATATCCAACGAAAAAAAAAATTAAGAGTGATTTTAGCTATCTCAATGTACTGAATGTTTCCATTTTGTTAATGGTAAGTTTAATAAATATTACTTTTAGGATGAGCAAATTTTCACTTCAAATCTTTCCACTAATGGGGCAGCATAAATAAGTTTAAGCTTTTGGTTACTTTCCTCTCTTCTTGAACGGTTATCGAAGTCACCAGATAGTAACCAGTAATGTACAATCAATGCAGTAATGTACAAGGAATGTTTCCTAGAGGACTTCTAGCGTTAAATTTAGTTTTGAACAGGAAATAACGGAGTGAGTGAGATACAAATGAAATCAAGTTAAAGTATAAAAATTAACAAAGATCTGCATGTTTTCTCGAACAACTAAACTAATGTTTGTTTCGAATGCATTAAAATATTTCTCACATGTTTTTGTATCGCAGCCCGTGACGTAGAGGATAGCCTTCAAGTCTTCTAAGCCAGCGGGTATGAGATCGAATCCCGGTCACGGCATACATAGTACATTTTTTGTGGATTGGTGGTTTTAGCATTTGTGAGATGCTAGCCATCATATCCTTGAAATATGAACGCTTAGTGTTAATAAAAAGGAATCTCTTCGAGGAAACATTAGTTTCATTGAGATTCTGTATGTGTTTGTGTTCGTTTTTTTTTTTAATTTGCTGTTAATTCTGAGCGATACTTTAAATACTACAATTGAAACTGTTCGGATAATCACCAACCCTACTACAGTAGAAGGTGACTGAGGAGGCGTGTGCGTTGATTCGCCGGTGAAGGACATCTTAAAAGCTGTCAAAATACAAGATGCTGTTGAAAATCGAGCCAGAACGACAAGTTTTCCGCCTCTCGAAAGTTTCCATTGTAAATTGTCAGAGTAGAGCATTTTTCGTGAATGATGCTATTGGATTCTTATCAAAGTGTTGAAAATAAACATTAAAATGCACTGAAAATGCTATGCACTGAGCTGTAGACTTAAGAAACAGAGTCAAGTCAAGCAACTTGACAAAGCAGCTGCCGATTCTTTGTAGAAAGTTTTCTTGAACGCAAATAGTAATAATGGCATTTTTTCTCTCCCGTCTTCTCTTTGCAGGAAAAGTGAAAGAATGCTCCGGTTGGTAACTCAGTCTGGGTCTGGGTCCTGATCCCTGGGACGGCGAACGGCGAATGAACGGAAGTACAGGAGCTAAGGTGTTTACTCTGGCGGAAATGTCGCTCGGTTTCGGGTTTTATGAATTCATCCCCCTAACGAGCGGCTTGCAATAATGATAGAGTCATATTATTTTTTACGATCCGAAACCGACGTCTCCATCAGGAATAAAAATCTTTCGGTGTCGTGGGCAGAAAGTCCTTTAATGCGGGAGGGATGCACCCCAATGCCCTCATCTGTCTCTTCGTTTTTAATTTAATCATAATAAAGTGAGTGGCAATGTGTTTTTAACGGTGCGTTAAAAAGTGAGATAATTAATCATTATAAAATACAACCACAAAAGCGTGCGTGTTCGCGAAAAAAAAAACGTCGTGGGTCACGAGAGGGCAAATCCACAAAAAAAAGTTTCCCATCCATACTCGCTGCCGAATCAACAATAAAATGATAAACTCCGCCGATGTGAAAATTTGCAGAAACACGTTAAATTAATTTGCTCGACGCTGTCACTTCCATGCAAAGCCGAAGCCCAATCGCTAAAAGTCATAAAAGTACCAATTGCGAAATATGTTTGCTCAATCCACGTAGAATTCGGTGAATCGCACCGAGGGAAAGGTCGAAAATACCGAATTAAACAAATGTAAAACAGAACCCGCGGGCCTCAGCCAACGCAAAACGAGAATAAAAAAAAATCCGTATCTTTTTAATGAGCCCAACCACGAGGCGGCAGCAAAGAAGAAACGCAGCGGCAAGGAAAGTGGAGTTTGCAGTAATGGAATTAATACAAATCAAATTGATTCAGCATCATTTGTTTTATTGGATAATGATATTCCTGTTGCTGACGTCGTCGCCTAGGATGCTGCAGGCGGATCCGGAAGCGCCCATTTTCAGAGTGGATCCATTGGGTAAGTGCTTTTCTGTTGCTAACCGTTCGTTGGCCCCGGCATTCAATTACGTAATGCTGATCGATATCGGATTTCGAGACCGATATGTTGATGTGCGATGATAGTTAGATTGACGAGGACATTTTCCGGCAATCGACAGCGTTATGAAGTTCTACGAAATGGCACAACCCGTGAAAAGTTGTTCCGTGAATTGGTTCAATGTTCACATTTCGAGAACATGCGATGTTCATCCAATTTAAATTTCAACTAAACATCATGTGAATATATTTAACGATGAATGTTTGTTTGTCATAAAGGCTTTCTCGCAAAGTTTTCGAGTGGCATGACGTGCTTTTCTATAGGAACTATGCTTCAATGTATTAACGGAATTTGAGAAATGACGAAAGGTTAAATTCTGAATGTGGAATGATTTTCAACAAAACAGTTAAATTCATTTTTGCACTTAAATTTTCAAAATATATTATTATTCAAGATGCAGAAAAAAGCTAAGATTGATTTCATTTTATTTTCAAGCTTTTTTAAAAGAATTTCCCCGATTGTTTCTGACGATACAATATGACAAAATTTACAAATATTGAAAAAGTTACACAGTTATTCAAGTATCAGTTTTTTTCAATTTTAACTTATTTTCAGTGCAGGACATAAAACAAAAAATTTTACGTTTAACATGAATCCTGGATCATGTTCCCGGATCCTAATTCTAGACCCTGGGCGTGAATTTTGGCGCCCACCCTGGTTTGTGTATGCTTGATTCTGATTCTTAATCATTGGTGCTAATCTCGATCGAGATTGATTGAGATTTATTCTGATCTCAAGACCATAATACCAGAATTTAGAGTGTCCATTTCCCGGCCATTTTCCCATTCCCGGGAATCGGGAAATTTGGTGGCCTCTTTCCCGGGAATTCCCGGGATCCCGGGAAATATGAACAAAAAAACGATGTATTCTTCATTTCTATGTTTTGAAATTCATCTGACTTTCAAAGCCAGAGGGAAACAAGTGCCTAAATGATACTTTCGAGAAAACACAATCTGCCTACCTGTTGCGTGATTTTTCATATATTTTTCAAAGTGTTGTGGGTTTTCGTTTAATGAAAACGGTGTGGAAAACCATATGATCTATTTAAACTAATCTACACTCAGAAAAATACTATTATACATGCCATAAGATTCTCTTATGAAGTGGCGCCATAAGAAAAATCAATGAAATTCATAAGATTATCTTATGACGCGAGTGAATTCTGCAGATGAACACCTACTTCAATGAGAGGTTGTTGCTTTTCATAAGAGGGTCTTATAAAAACAGGATATGTCACGTTTGATGCAAAAAATTCAAAACAATTGATGTTAAAAACTTATTTTATTGTTCGGCTAATTTGTTTGGTACATACATTATGGTCACCATCTGCAGCACATCAATATCCGGTTCCACCGGTTCCGGTTTGTTCGGCCGCATACGGTCCTTTGACTTTAGGTTTTTTCCCGTTCAACGTGCTGAAAAGTAAACAAAAAACAAATTAAAGTTTTCAAATATGTTCAACGATCACTAAAAATAAACTTCATTTCAAACTTACCATTTTAAACAATAACATTAATAATTCCACAACTTCGTTTGACGATTGAAAAATGACTGATGGAATCGATGTGTTCATTATTTTCCCTCAATGGCGTTTCTTCTATTTTTCATAAGAACTTCGTATGAAAATTGAAAGAATTTCATAAGACTCTTATGAAAAATTAGTTTGGACGCAAAAAAAGAGGTTCATAAGACGTATTTTATGAAAATTATAATAAGAATTTGCCTGAGTGTACCTATTTACCAAATTGCTGCAAATGTCTACTCCCATAGGAATTGGCATATCCTCAATGAGTTTTGTATGAGTACATTTTCAAAAAGAACAATAAGAATGGTTCCGGAGGCTATCAGGATGTTCCAGAGAACTAATTTCATACATGTCGGGAATTCCCGGGAATAAAACAATGATTTCCGGGAATCGGGAATTCCCGAATTTTTCAATTTCCGGGGAATTCCCGCCCGGTAAATCCCGGGGCGGACACTCTATACCAGATTGATCCTGGCCCGAAACCAGAATTGAAAACTCACTGTTCAACTTGGAGTCTGATTCTAGTTCCTCATTCCGAGTTTTACCTTGATTCCGAATCCTGATGCTGTACTGGGTTCTTATCACAAATTTTGATTCTGATCTTTCTGATAGCGTTCTGGATACTTGATCCTAATTCTGATTCCTGCATCTTGAATTATAATACTTGATTCTGAACCTGATTCTTGGATCTTCAATCCAGATCTCGGTTCTTGATCTCAGTTTTTAATCACGTATCTTGAGGCCGATCTTGATTCTTGAACCATCTTTATCGTGATCCCTGATTTTGAATCCTCATCATGGATCTTGATTCTGGATTATAATCATTCATGCCAATCCTTATCCTGCATCCTGAACCCTGGTTTCTGATCCTGAACTAGTCCTGTCTCTTGATCTTGATTTTGAAGATTAACCTTTGATTCGCTTCTATATACAGTCATACGGGACATCATGCAACAGCGGGGTTTGATGCAACATTTATATAACACCACACAAATTCTCTCGCATCTTAAGCTTGTTTTACATCACCCGTTTTTGAACATTAAAATTTCATTCATCCAAACATTTATTTTTATGATTTCAGCTTGTAGAATTTTTCGTTGTATTATTTAACCCCTAGATGTACGCAAAAAAAGTGTGAAACTTCGTTTTTACAGACCAAAATATTACTGCAATTGGTGTTTTCATGCGTGATGGTCTTAAGGCATCGCAAATAAATTAAAAACTATAAATTTTAGCACATGTCTATACAATTTTTCATTAAAAATAAATTTTGTTGCAAGTTACCCCATTTCCTAAGGAGGGTGAAAATAGCATGTTTTTAGCAAATTAAAAATAACTAAAGAAACCAATAATTTTTCTAACTACACCAATTTGATGTCCCATCATCCTTAAAACTTGGATAAGAGGTGAACATAAAAAATTGGGAGTAGGAGCTAGGTTTTAAGGAATTTAAGAAATAAGGCAAATATAATTGAAATCTAATGTTCTAGTATATCTGAATAAGGGTCACCCTATTGTAGATTGAGAACACTTTCACATCTCCATATTTGCTTTTTCTATTTCCCTGTTCAGAGGCCGGCTATTCGCTAAATAGTCCACTACATTTCTGCAATAATATTTATTTTTAAACATAATTTTTGGAGAACTTACGAATAAACAAACTTCATCACCTTGTGAAAAATAACATTAATAAGCATTCTTGCTTGAATAACTGCATCTTGTGAAGTTTGTATATCTGAAATCTCGTCAGAAAATGAATTTGTCAACGAAAAAGTTACGGATAATTAAGCCAGACGCTAGAGAAAAAACCATGTATCAGCAATAATCAGCATACTTTATTGATCGATTGCTTCTGATGGAGTTCGTTTATCCGTCATATAGTACAGAAGTTTGGTAAAAAAAATAATTGAAAACGAAAATAATATAACAACAACGGAGCAGTCAAATGAGCGATAAGCGTTTTAATGTCGAACAGAATATCCTTCCCCCCCGTCTTAAAATGCTCCATGAAGTTGAACTTCTAGTTTTCTTTGTTTCCTTTTGAAAAGTCGGACTACGAAGTGTTTGCAATCAATCTGATCCTAAAAAATATTTTTCAAATTGAACGTAGAGTTTTAGTTTAGATTTTTTAAACCATTTACACGGGATTGACCTCAAGAAATTTGTTCATTTTGTCCAAGCCTTCAAATTGTCAAATTATAACTCCTCGAAGCATCGAGAGTCCGGCAAAGAAAAATATATGAAAAACTATTTTGGCATCATTTCTCACTTGATATTTTCTAATAAAAACAAGGAATTCAACGATTATCGAATTAAAAAACAATTGACATGCATGTTAGATAGGTTGACACTTTGTCGGAAAGTTTTAAATAGGGTAGAATGAGGAGACTTAATTCCTTAGCAGTATCTCGAAACCGGAAAGTTCAACATTGATCAAATGTTCAATAAATAAGATTCAATTTAAGCAAACCAACTATGCTGTGAGCACAAACATTTTTACGAATTTAATTTTTTAGTAACTGAAATTTGTTTGAAAATTTTCACAAAATGTGACTTGAAAATCTTTCTATCACTTTAAAATGTGTGTCAATGTCAATCGTTAGAGTATAATTTGAACTTCATAACGCTATGGGTTTAACTTTTTTCCATAAAAAAGTTTTTTTTTTTAAATTTTTTAAGGGTTCCATTGGCCGCTTGAGTTCAAAAGGTTAAGAAAAATCTGAGTAGAATATTTTTCCCGAAAATGACAAACACCTCCAATCAAACCCCAGAATGAACCAATTGCCACACCCAGAAAAATACTATTATGTATGTATACCATAAGATTCTCTCATGAAGTGGCGCCATAAGAAAAATCTTTAAAATTCATAAGATTGCCTTATGAAGCGAATGAATTCTTTAGATGAACACGCTTCAATGAGAGGTTGTTGTTTTTCATATAAGGGTCTTATAAAAACAGAAAATTTCACGTTTGATGAGAAAATATCAAGATAATTGATGTTTAAAAGGTTTAGTTTATTTTCTGGGTAATCTGTTTAAAATTACTTCATAATCACCATAAGCAGCACATCACACCCGATTCCAACAGTAATTCTGTCGCATCCATTGAACTTATCCTTTTCGCTGGTCAACATGCTAAAAAGTAAACAAAAAATATAGTGTTTAAGTTAACAAATAATTGAAACGTTCACAAAAATTAATTTAGAATAACAAAATCACTTTTAACTTTAAGCAAAACTAATGGCTCCGCAACTGGTTAGTGCTTGGTATGACGATGAAAAAATGACTGATAGAATGAATGTGTTCATTATTTTTTCCCAATGCCACTCCTTCAATATTTCATAAGAACTTCGTATGAAAATTGAAAGGATTTCATAAGACTCTGATGAAAAGTTATTCGAGACGCTAAAAAGCGGTTCATAAGTCGTATCTTTTGAAATTTATAATAAGATTTCCTCTGAGTGCAGAAAAATGATCTCAGATGGTTTTATTTTCCAGATTTTTTTTCCTAGAATGGACAATTTCAAATTTGTTTCCAATAGTTTTTTTTTGTTGTTCAATTACTTTTTTTCTTTTTCATTTGACTCGAAATTTTATTTTTCGAAATGAATTTTTCGATGAAACACCTGTTTGAAAGTTTCCAAATAAATTTATTTTACAACCAGTTTTATATTTTTCTAAAGGTTTTTATACTTTACCTGATTTTTTGCTAACCAGTGTGCCTTTTAAAAATCATTTTGGTAGCCGACTCCTCATGCAATGCCATCGAACTTAAAAGACATATTGTCCTTCATGCTGTCGCGTGGCGGCTTAGTGCCGCCTCGGTCACTTCATCCTCGTTTGTTGAGGCTTTATCGCAAAGGATTTCATTTTATAAACCCTATTTTTCGGAAACATATAATTTTTTTTCAAATTCCAGTTGAATGAATAAATTAAGTTTTCTGGGAGATTGTCCATTATGAAAATTTTCTGGGTTCATTTGGTGAAAAACTTTCTGGGGTTCGTTTTGTAGAACCATTATTTTCTGGTAAAAAGCACTCAAAACATATATTTTGTCTAGAAATGACTCTTGGCTTGATGACAAAATTCTAGAATTCTTTTTTTTTTCTGGAACATATAAAATGTAAATATATGAACCTTGTATGTATCGATTTTGTCTGATTTTTTCCAAGAGTTGGGGTTCCCTAAAAAAGCATCAAGTCACTTTAAACTTTAAAAATATCACATCTTTTCGTCCCACGTTTATGTTTCTATTTTCATATAACTACAGAATCAGTATCGTTCAAACTTTTGGATCATGTAAATCTTAAATTTAACATTTTCGTAAGTGATGGAAAGAATTAGAGAAACATGAGGTATCAAAGAAAGAAAGAATATAAGCCGTAAATATCATGAGTTTTTCGAAAAAGATACAACGGCTCACCGGTAAGACTTTCGAAAAACTCATATTTACGGCTTATGTTCTTTCGTTCTTTGATACCTCATGTTTTTCTAATTCTTTCCATCACCTACGAAAATGTGATTATTTTTTGGTACAAAGATGTACCAAGCGATTCCATAATATCAGTATTGACTTAAATTTCATTTTGTGAGAAACTGCCAAAGAAGGCGAGTTGCTATTTTTTGTTTAAAAGGATATGCTCAAATCAAGAAAATGGGATAAAGTCTTCCCATTCTCCTCTACCTATTCGATTGGCATTGAGTCGATTTGAATTTAACCCTTCGTTTCATAAAGTAACAAATTTGCAACAATTAATTAAAGCTGTTGTAGCTTTTGCAAAAAACCAAATAGTCAACTTTTTTATTCAAGGCAATAATATTTCTAACTTCAAGATAAAGTTGAATTAAAAACAATGGCTTTCTGATCATATATAAACAAACTAGAACAACTTGAATCTGAAAAATATGAAATATTTAAAATGGCTTATTTTTCAGAGTTTTGACCTACTCCAATTCACACCGCGAAAAAAAATTTCCTCTGAAAATAATATTTTCGCATTTTCAGTAATGCAATTAACATAATTGAATACAATTTGAAGATTTTTTTGATTTTTTGTCTGATATAATGGCCTTTTATTAATTGTTGCAAATTTGCAACATCATGCAACGGTAGCACCCTAGTTAGGTCTATGGGCTACAGAGTGTGCTTTCATATGTGTCATCTTTAAAACAGTGTGTATGTTTCCAGATGAAAGTATTATTATTATTTATGTTATATCATCATGTTGTCGAGACATTTTTTAAATAATGCAGATGAATAAGCCTCTAACTGAACAAAATGGCTGACAACTGTAGAAATATTGGGGAAAGCCAAGAACAAATTCTTTTGGCTAGATAATCAACTATTCGTCACATTTAGTACAAATTTTTGACTTTTGAGTAGTTAAAGTGTTTATATTAACAATTTAAATCTTAAATTCTTCAAACCAGCGATGATTTTAAATATAATCTTATGATCCCCGGAAAAGATTTCATTTGTTCGAAGAAGATATTTTCACAGAAAATAATAAAAAACATCTTTTTCTGCTCACTTCTAAATAATGATGCATGTTCTCAACATTATGATATGTTATATCCTAGTCCCATAATGTGCTTCAAATACTTTTTATCGTTTCTATAGTATTTATGTTAACAGTTTTAATGTTTTCAGAACGAATTTGGTCAGTATGGTGAAACAAAAATGGCAGTTCTATTTAAGTCCTACTTATAATTTTGTTTACTCTTCCAAACGCATATCATATTCAACGAATGTTATACGGGTAAAACCTTTTTTAATGTATTTTATCCATCGGTTTTCTTAATTAAGGAATAAAATTTTTTTTATTGTAGGTGTTTGAATAAACAATGCAAATTGTTTCTTCAACAATTTGTATTTCCTGATTTTCAAGTTACTTGATTCTTTGAAATTCTTTGCAAAATAATCACTTTTGTGTCGCTTTTTAAGGTTTTATAATTCAAACATTGTTGTCAGCCGAGAATGAACTTGTTTTTAGATTGCTGTATATTGCGCTTAAAAACTATGAGCACAAAGATTATCATAAAACCTTTTACAAAAAATGAAATTACTGAAAAAGAACTGAATACAAGTCCAAAGCTTGAATGTTATTTTCAAATTATTGATTTTAACAAGGTTATTTTTTCAAAAAAAATGTATTGAAAACACGTTCCAGCTTTCTATATAGTACCTTCAAGCAAACGCAATAAATATTATCGTTTAACTCCCTGCTCCCAGAATAATTTTGTGCCAGGGAGGTCTAGCCGCTAGCGAATACGCTGGCGCGAGCCTTGTTTTGGTATGCTAGGCATAATGGGTTCGATAACGGGTATCGGCAGAAAACTTTTGAGTTCGAATCACATAAATGGCCAACAGGTAACATGTGCTTCCTTGAAATTCTCTTATATAAGAATGTTCAATCAGTTTTCCAGGCCAAGTAAATATACACGGATTCCGGAATTCAAATAGTAAACTAGCCCACCTTATTGACTTGTTCTTCCAAAATAAACTTTCATCAACATAAGCAATACATTCAATCCATAACAAATCAAACGAAGCCGTGGGGTCCGGATATAGTGTAAGCTGCATTGGAGATTTGTCGAGCTTATTAACCTAAATAATGCATGTAAGCACATACTTTGGCTGGAACTACGGTGAATCCGTGCACCAACATACTCAGATACTACCCCCAGATAAACTTTCAGCTCCAATATTGTCCAGACACTACGTTTACGAAGTTTTTGAGCTAAAACTATGGTTAGCGCAAGATAAACGTAGACTAAACATTTTTTTCTAGCTGTATTGTGTGAGGAACAAAATGGTTATACCTTTCATGTTGTTGCAAATTTGCAACAATTAATATTTTGGCTAAATACTCGAAATATGTGAAAATAATATTTTTTCATTATTTTTCCCTTCATGTACTCATCACTGCGTACTATTGAGAATTTTTTCAAGAAAAAATAAAAAATCATGAAATGAAGGGTTAATATACTATCAATTTGTCTTAGCGCATGTTTGCAGCTTGCAAACTGATCTGAATTGTAGACTGTTTTTGATGACGTGTTAAACATGGAATGCGATAGATTTAAATGAAATTCAGGTCTAAAAATGGTTAGAAAATATGTAGAATATAATAGGAAAACTCTAAAAAACTTTAATCTTTCAATAATTTAGGCTTCTATAAAGTTGTTCACTTTTATTTTGTTAAAAGTTGCTCAAAAATCTTTTTAAGACTTAATATAAAAAAATTATAATTTCTCAAATTGAATTTTTGATTGTTTTTGGTTGAGTCGAATAAAAAAAAAAATCAAACACTTTTTGTAAGCTAAATATCCGAGCAGCTGGACAGCTCCGGTACTTTCCAAAATTTTACATTCAATACTCGGCTAGAATAACCCAAGCAAACTGCAATGTTTTGTCTATAGTAGTAGTAAGAGAAAGCTGCATTGATATAGGTACTTAAACATTTCAATTAAATGTACTGATGTAATGACGTAATGATAAGCTGTGAAATAGAGTAAAAATGGAATATGCACAGTTGAAAGGTTCAATATATTTGCTTGGACGTCTGATACCATTGATGTAAGTTCAAAGTACAAAATGAGTTGGAATACCTTCTTCTGTGAGACATTCGACAAATGACGCAGAAATACATAAATATGTTCACGTTGACAAATTCGTAAAGCTTGATCAATGACACACATAGTATCACTATTCGCTGCCCCCATTTGCTGTTCACCGATTATTATTATTGCAATCGGAGAGCAATTCATCATTCAGTAGTCAAATGATTCAATCAAATGGCCATTAATCGGTTCTAGGCAATTGAATTCAGTTGTTGACATCGATGTCGGAGTCGCGGCCAGGTTTAGATTCGTCGTCTGTTGGAACTTACTGTACCTACTACTGTAAGCCGGACACATTGAACAGCATCTCATTGATGGATTGCACTAGAAAGGTAACTACGGTCGGTGGTACGGATTTGGAGCACGAATCATTTTGCAAGGCGTTCCGAAACACGTTCCAGATAATCCGGCCTTCAACGGTGCTGATGCCGATGATGATGATGATGATGATAACGAACCCGACGCCCGCCATGGGACGTGACCATGATTCTGTCAATTGCTTTTTATCTCAAGGGAAACAACGCTGTCCGGATTTATGAAACAGTCATTCCATTGGCGGGACTCCTTGCTTTGTGCAAACCGGGAAATTTCCATTCGGTAGAGAAAAGCTGAGCAAAACTGAATCGATAGCCTTTGATTTATGTATCACGATAGAAAAGTGTAGTTATAGGCATGTTATTTAAAGCGGGATGGGTTCTCGATTACGAGGAGTCAAAAGGAATACTTTCCTGGAGTTATAATTGTGTTTTAAATTAGACCTTGATTTAGTGAAAATTACAGTCTTAGCTTGTAATTTGACATAAACTCGTCTTTAATATGACTTAAATTCACATGCTGAGTCATATTGTAGTAAATATTGCTGCCCAAAATTGAACGACAATCACAAGGAAACCAACCAGTCAGTATCACTGAAATTTTTGGTACATATTTTACGAAGCATATGGTGTTTTATTTTTATTTTGATTCGTCACAATCCGATGATTTTCCCTCTTTAGCAGTGAACTTCTGCAAAAAAAATTGTAGGGTAAATGATCTTGAGCAGAACTAAATGGCTCAATTCGACGCAACACGGAACAGTTTATAAAGCGGTATGGATATGGGTTATATCCGACCGAATTTTTTTTTCAGTTCAGTGGATAGATCTAGGTTTCTGCTTTCAAATGATGATTTTTAGAATACTTAAGAGTGAATCCTAATAACTCTAGAACTGTTTTACTAAAGTAGGAATTCTGATCTTGAGCGGAACTAAAATATGATCTTGAGCGGAACTATTTTGTACTGCCAACATCTTTAATAGCTCTCATTCCTTATCTTTTTGTAATTATGAAAGCTTCAATTAAATTTCATCTTTGAAGATTTTGTTCAAAGTTCAAAAATTAATGTTTTTACGTAAACAAACGAAACTTAGCGTTTCGAAGATGTTCTCAAAATGTCCATTTAAATTTATTTCTTACACAAAAAAAATACAATTTTCACTTTGATTCTCTGTATCTTACTTTGATAGAATTGATTCTCTTAACCCAAATTTTAGTTTTTTACCTTTAAAATTAAATTCGTTAGTATCTATATGTATTTGATTGATTATTTGAATGTGCGTGCTTAGGGCCATATGCCCTGAATAACTTTTGAAGGTAACGACAAAGTCAGTAATATAAAAGAAGATTAAATTACAGATTTTGCTAAAAAAAATACTGTATATTGGTTTTATTTTTTTCATATTTTAGTTGGGAAAAATCAGTTTACATTGGAAATCTTGTCATACTTTCCTAATTCAAAGTAAGAACCCTAAATTTTATATTGTTCAAAAAAATTATAACTATGAAAATCCATTCAAAATTCAAAAACTCTGAGAAATCTGCAGTAATTTCAAAATTCTGTGATAAAATTTGCTCAAAGTTCTCTGAAATTTCTGATTTTTCTATGATTTCGGCAACCTGGCTCTTAACAACTCATTCATAGAATAAAGTTTATAATAAATTCCAGTTTCTTATGAATCACGATAAAATTTATTTATATTAAAAATTTATGGAAACATTAAATATTTAGCTCAATTGATAATACAATTATTTCTCAATCCGATTTCCAGTTCGAGTTCAAGTCTAAAATCAAACACAAGAGAATCGGATAGGTTTTCAATACCAGGCCACCAATTGAATAGTTAAATATTATAACATAGCTAACCCGGTGTTCTTTGCTACACTTTGTAAAACTGAAGGAGTTAATGTAAAAAACAATTCGAATTTTTGTTTATTAGGTGTTATATCGTTTTCAATTGGAATTTGAACATCTAAAGCAACCTCTTTAAATGAAATCTGCTTCTTATAGTTCGAATAGTAATGGCAGATTGATTCTTATTCTGAAATACTGACTTTACTATATTGGCTACATTAGTTCTCGAATTATGCCAAAAATATGTATAAAAGCCTTCCTTCTCCTTCCCGTCGCGTCGTCCTTTTGAAAGAAAGAATCAAAAACACATTTCTTGTACCCCAAAAAAATTAAACTTTTTGTGTACATGGTTTGGTACGCTGTTCACCAATTAAAGTCTATTCGAACCTTATTTTACATCTTTTCTGTCCCTAAAACTGACATAATAAGAAAAATACAAAGGTGCTGCATACATTCAGGGGTATAAAAAGCGTGTGAGACATTAGGCATAAGGCAGCGCACCTAGCGGTTTATTTCGGAAGCTAGAAGTTCCGCTCAAGATCATATTTTACTTTTAAAAACTACCCCATTATTTGATATTTTGATGGAAAACTTGTTACAAAAACCCGAATATTGCTTTTTTAAGAGTTTTTCTACCATTTTATTCATTAAGAATCAGTTTATAACGGTCAAGGGTGAAATAGATTGATGAAAATTGCAGCAGAAATGCATATGTTTTCAAATCTTCTTATAACATTATTTCCTCTCATAAATTTTAGCAAAAACGATTATGCTTGAATGAAAAGATCTTGGAAAAGTGTTTTTTCATGATTTCGTTAAGATTCATGAACAATCATTGCCTAGATCTAATGAAAAGTTTATGGTTCCGCTCAAGATCAGATTTCGACTAGTTTCGCTCAAGATCATTTACCCTATTTTAGATTTAAAAAGTATTTTAAAGTATCGAATAAATCACCAAATATTATGCGAAAACACCGTTTTGTATTTACCGAACTTTCATCAAGACCATAATGGCCATGTTTTGTGTTCTTAAGGTATGAAAGAAAAAATTATAAAAGATCTCTTTTTTTCAAATTGAATTATATAAATTTTGAACATCTGAACTGACGAACGTTATTTTTCCATCAATTTAAAAAAAGTGTTTTTTTTTAACACGAGTCGTAAATTTATACAAAAATCGTCAATTTTGATAATCACGTCGAGTGCAGAGAAAATCGAGTTTGGTATCGAACTGCGTACAAAATTTTATGCATTCAGTGCTGAAAAGTATCACTTTTCAATACTGTTTTCAGTGTCGAAATATTCACTTTTCAACAGTGATTTGCATAAAAGTACTTTTCAAAGCAGTATTGGAACATTTTTTGCTACTTCACTCAAAAAGGTTTGCTTTATTGTTACGAAGTTTGGTTTTGGAAAGGCTAGCTTTTCCTACCGAAAAATCAGCGTGCATTTTTAATATGGTTAGTTTGAAGTTTTTTATGGAAAAACTCGAAAACTTGTTCAGAGAATGTAACTTTAATGGTTTTTCTAGAAGATTTTGTTCTCACGCATCATAAATGAGCAACCCGTAGCCCTCGAGACCTGTTTGTGCGACCCGTGAAACTTTTCTCGAATTTTCTTTTGATAAATTGTTAGGTATAATACAATTTAGACTGAGTCGATTTTGGTCATTTTTGAATTTCTCAAACCCTGGGTTCTAAAAAGCTTCGTCTTGGTCCAAAACTCATCCATGATTTTTGCAGAATTTTTAAGTAACGTTTACATGAGTAAATTTGAACTTTTTGGTTTGTATGGGAAATTTGAATATTTTGTACTGAAAAATCAACATAATTTTTGATTCTTCTGTGGAACCGAGCCAGCTGACAGTCTTTTCGGAATTTTATAAATTGGCACAAAAACAACCGTATTTTATTTTACAGATTAAATCGTATAGAATGTTATTTAAACTCATTTTCGTATATCTGCACCTACAATGTGCGACCCATGCATTTTCTTTATCGTATTTAGATGCATTGCATGATTTTATTACGACAAGAAGAGAGATTCGTATTTATGTACATATGAACTCGACCTTTGTGTACGACAATTCGCAAAAAATCTGTGAAACGACCGATATACCCCAGACAACCAAAAGACGTATTTTATTTTACAGATTATATCGTATACAATGTAATTTGAACTCATTTTCGTAGATCTGCACCTACAATGTGCGGCCCATGCATATTCTTTATCGTATTTGAATACATTGCATGATTATATTACGACAATACAATCCAAATCAAGAAATTGTGTGCTAATGTACCTATATGGACTCCAAAATAATACGTATATACTGGTTTTGCTGCATTATATACGATATGTTTACACGTATATTTGTGTTGCAAATTCGAAATACCCACCAAATGGTTGTCTGGAACGATGATCAGCCATGATTGACAGATTTTGTCGTGCAATGCATAAAATTATTCGAAATTAAGATTTTTTTTTAACATGAAATACGATTTATATTGTCATAAGAACCAGGTGTTAGATCTTAGCAGAAAGAAAATAAGCTCGCAACTTTGCTTGCCACTTGGAGATATATGCTATAAAATCGTTTATAACTGCATTGATTCGTAATAACGTGCATGCAATCGTATACCTATGCAAATTAATTCGCATGTCTGATTTTCGTAAAACGTATTTGCTGGCAATCGTAAAAGAATACAAAAAAGTTCAATAAAATCGTTTATGATAATGGGACATCGATGATTAGAATCGTATTAAAGGATGCTTCAAAATGTTGGTCTATTTTTAGATTATCGATGATGTGTTCTACGATTTAAAAGATTTAAGTTATAGAAATATACGATTTGCTTTTGGTTTAATGCCTTTGAAGCAAATCCTCTTGAACTTATACATTCCAGATAGCGTCGAGGAACCACCATGAGCTGCTGATCGTATCGTCAGGGGATCAAGTCCAGGTACTAACAATAACTTCATGAGCGTTGAAAAAAATCAGCAATCAGCAAAAAACGAATTTATTTGAAATAATTTTTGTTATAATTTTGTTGTTTTTATTATTCTTGGGGATGAATAAACCAATTGGTTTAAAGTACAAAAAAAATAATAATCTTATTTTGATTCAATTGACGAAAAATGAGAGCCCTGCACTCAAGTCGCAAAAGACGACCAAATAAGTCGTCAAACTTTCCACATTGTTACGAGAAATGTCGTATATTACAACCTCAATAATCTATATAATGATGTAAATTGTCATAATATATTCCAAAAAGAATCAGGGTAGTCGTAAATGATGCGCATGACAAGTCATGCAAATCGTAATTTGATACAATCCAAATCAAGAATATGTTTGCTCATGTACCTATATGGCCTCCAAAATGATACGTATATACTGGTTTTGCTACATTATATACGATATGTTTACACGTATGTTTTCACGTATATTTGAGTTGCAAATTCGAAATACCCACCGAATGGTTGTCTGGGTTGCTTATGGGTCAGGAAAATCATATATTTTTTAGAAGTTCGGTAACTTTTCTTAACATTTTATACGGAACTTTTCACCACTTTTCGTAGGAAAATAAACAGGACTATGAGGGCAAACATTAACTGTGGAAAAACTTCTTAAAAATACCCTAAAATAAACAAAAATTTGATTGATGAATTTCAATAACGATTCAACGTCCATCGTTAAAACTACAGACCACAAAAACTGAGTTTGATTTAGTGAGGAACCTAATTTGATAAACGATGCTGAAGGTTTTTTTTTGCTAGCCAGTGAAGGATCTTGACTCAGATATTCAGTCAACCAAACTTTTAGTGGAGAAATAACACAAACCATTGCAATTTTTCTGTTTTTAATTATTTTCTTAAATTTTGAAAAACAATCTTGAAATTTTAGAAAAGACATATCAATTTATCACCAAAATAATGTAAAAAAACAAGCATTAAAAAAACAAATTTTCTAACCATTCTGAGAGAAAACAGTAAATTGTGATTATATACTTTCCTTTGCGGAGCTCCATTATCATGAAAACCATTTATACAGATTAAATTTTCTAAAGTAGTAGTAGCGTTTTCTAATAAATTTATGAGGTTTAATAAACTTCAAAAAAAAAATTCTAGAAGAGATTTATAGCGTATCTACATCATCTTATAAAACTTGAAATGTTCCTTGGGCATGCTCTCAACCCTTCGCCTCGATAGAAGGTGAATGCATTTTGGCACAGCTGTGTCACAGCACTCAGCGATCGAGATACATACATATATCCTACTAACTAATTAATCTTGTTTTGTTGTGTAGCTAGCTCAAATCCGAAAGACAGCTAGTCGCCAATTAATCCAACAGACACCACAATTAGGTGTCGCAAACGGTGAATCAAGGGTTCGGAATTATACTCTAGTTTGTTATGCTGCTAGGCTATGTAGGAGGTTGGTCAAATCAAGTTCTATAAATAGGACTTTACGATTTGTTTCACGGTAGACGCTAACAAAATTGTGGTGTTTTTAAACCAAATGGTTTTTTCTTTTTATTTTTGAGTTAAGCATATGAGTGAAGCTGGTCAACTATCATTTTTCTATTTATTTATTATTCAGGGTAGAAAAAAACAAAGTTGAAAACAACGACAAGGCGATTGTTACAACAACACAATGCACAAATTCAATCAATAAAGATGAACCGAAGCCAAGTTGCTTTCAAGCAAATGAAAATTGAAGGAAAATGTTAAACATATTTTTGCGTAAGATTCCTATCGAAGACGAGGAGGTTTATGGTTGATTTACACCCACCTTTTCATCAAAGTACTCCAACGGTTCAGATGAAAAGCAATTAAGAGATAGTGGTGCGAACCAGAGGTGTTTTCCATTTGAACCGGCTCTTCGTCCATAAATATCAGCACTGTAGTAGCATGGTCCGAGAAAAGTTAATGGCACACTATTTTCATTAACGTTATGAGATTTTCAGATTTTTTTTTTTTTTGAAAAGTCAATGTTTGTATTTTTGAGGAATTTTCATTTTTTTGTTTTGTTAAAAATTTATTGAGTTACGGTCACTGTTAAAAAGGAAAGGCTATGTGATATTAAGATACAATTTGGTTTTATCATTTATATTTCACAAACGAGTGTCCTTAGCAATTTCATTACCGACATTCACGAACCGTCCTCAACTTGAAAAAAAAAATTCCCGACGTAACAAAATTCATCACAGAAACGAAACAAAAGACACGTGGATGGAGCGGAAACTACGAAATTTGGCTCCTGTTCAATAAATTTCCGCTTCCGGAGTGCTACACCAGACGAATTCCCGACAGCACGGGAAAACCATTCTCCGGTAATAACTTGTTATTTCCTTCCCACAGATGTTGCTTCTGCTGCTACTGCTGCTGATGCGAATCAATCAATGGCACAATACACAGTTGTGAACAGAAATGAAAAGCTCGGGGAAATTATGCAGATTTCTTCAGTTGCAAATACACCCCAGGACGTGTAGAAACTTGCAAGCAGCATCAGGAATGTGGTCGCTGTTGGTGTGTTTGTGCCCGTCTTAGAGTCGGTTCCTACCATGTGAGCACATAAACTAGTGCACAGAAAGAAGGGAGCAAGAATAAATGTTAATGCATGTATGTCTAGATGGCAGAAACATTTCCCATACCTCTGACTTTTGATCCCGGACTGTAAGACACCCACGCAACCAGAAAGTCAGTGTTGCCAGTATGATTTATCTCGGTTCATTCTATAAGGGTATATACGGACGATAGTATTGGCGAAAAATTGGCCTCAGCCATAACCTCAAATTTTGATTTGCTGGCGGCCTCACCAGTGATGCTAGGTGCGTTACTAAAATCAACATTTGCTCGTTTAAAACTAATTATTATATTTCTGAATTTAATAAATTTTTTAACTATCAACAACTAAACGTTTCAATTCATTACGGGGCGTCCCTAAATGGATGAAGATAAGTCATTTTTTGCTAATGAATTTTCAAAGCGAATCGAAAACATCTGAAATATACTTTGATGTACTGCTTGGAAGATTAAAAAAGAATTGTTTCTTAATTCTAAACGAATGCAAAATCATTCACTGTTACAAACATGTTAATTAATCAATGCCCCGTCAATGCTGACTTTGAAAAAAATCGCCTTCATGCTCTGATTATTTTAAACATATCCACATAATTCGCTACATCGTTTAAGTGTACGATACAGTAAGTTGTCATTTCGTTCAGATTAATGATGCGTTTAATTTCATATTCGAATAGAAATCTACGGGAAAGTTGCAAATTCTCAGTACTCATGAAAAGGTTTTTCTATAACAATGCAATTAAAAAAAATATCTTTTTTTCAAATATCAATGCACTTGGCACCCCTGAACACCCAAAAAAGCAAAACACGAACGCTTTTCCATAGGGCGAATTTGTCGATATTAGTACCGGAAAATCGAGTTTATCGTGCGTCCTTCTCAAAAATCGATTGTGTTCACCCATGGTTTGAGGTTAGGGCTGAGGCCTCCTGCTAAGGTGGTGTTCGTGTAGAACTGTCAATATATCTTAATACAGCTTACGAGCTCTGAAACTAGAAAAAATGTAGTTTGAGGTAAGGTTTTCATGACTCATAACTAGCTAAGCAACACTTTTAGATTATCGGAGAAATATTTGCTGAACATTTCAGCGATCTACACTTAAGTTTTCGCTTATTAAAAATTAAAATTGTGGTATGAGCCTTGACTTCCCTGATGACACTGTCGTATCCGGTCGATACTTTCTTCTTCTGCCGCTGAAAATATTTCGGAACTGTTCTCGTTAGTGATGCGCGAGCGCTCAAGAGCCGCTCATTTGAACCGGTTCTTCAAAAAGAACGAACGACCCGTGGCTCTTAAAAAAAGAGCCGCGGTTCAAAAATGAACCGTGACCCGCCGCTCAACACCGATTGAAATATTTAACCGCTACAATATGCAAGAGCGGAAAGTGGAGAGCCGTCCGTTCTTCGAATCAAACGAGTCACGGTTCGTTCGTTCTTTCCAAAAGAGCCGGTTCAAATAAACAGCTCTTGGTTGCTCTCCCATCACCAAACAAGCAACACCAACTGAAGAGCGGAGAACAGCAGAAATCCGATCGTTCGCTCTCCCGAACCATAAGAACCGAGGTGGGTGGTGGGTGGTTAAAAAAGAGCTACAGGACGGCTCGAAAAAAAAAACCGAACAGAGCATCCGAGCCGAGCCGTTTATTTGATCAAATTGAACGGCTCTCCATACTCCGCTCTTGCCGTTCAGATTGTGAACCAGAGTTGATCGAGTCGCGGTTCTTTTTTGAGCGGTTCTTTTTTGAGCCGTTCTTTTGCGAGCCGTTCTTTTGCGAGCCGTTTTTCGACTCTTTTTTGAACCACCACCCAGCCCGGTTCCTTTGGTTCGAGAGAACGTTCGAACGGCTTTCTGCTGTTCTTCGCTCCTCAGTCTATGTTACCTGTGATTTGATGGGCGAAGAACCAAAAGCTGCTAATTTGAAGCAAAAGCAGATAAACACACAAAAGAGGGATGCGCTGGATTCTTTGATTTTTCAGCCATATCTCGTGTTCCGTATACGTATTCGTATACAAAATTAACAAAATTCAGACACTCGAAAAATGTGAGCCTATAATGTAATTTTAACTTTAATTTGGATAATGTGAGAAAGCTGCTAAAGTGTGCTAGAGATAAATGAACGAAAATTGAGGACTTCAGCGGACATGTTTCTGTGTAATTGAACATGTTTTTTTTATAACATTAAACATTAATCCCGAGTTTATATTCGTAGTAGAAGTTTAATACGTAATGTTGCGTTGAATTTAGCACTTTTAAAAAAAGTTATTTATAATTTTCATTAAAATGCTAGATATTTTAAAATATTAATTACAATTTCATAATATTTATTCAATATTCAAAAATATTATGGAGTGAGTATGTCCATGTGGACATGACTCAAACTCCTACCCCCCTCTACAAGAAAATTTCCAAACCACCCCCCCCCCCCCCAACCCCCACCCCCTTCCTTAGGTTGACCACGTGGTATGTGAACGGCTCCAGTGTGAGCCGTGTCACGGTTCATTTTTGAGCCGTTCAAATGAACCGGCTCATTGAATTGAGCGAACGGCTCTGAGCCGCTCATTGAAATGAGCCGTTTTGCCCACCTCTAGTTCTCGTAAACTTCTCTTAACGAACTGACGTCCGATGGCTGCTTGGTAGTTCGCGCAAACTCAATTCTCAGAGAGATTACTCTCTATATTTCATTTTACTCTCGAGTTGAATTGTGCGTGTTAGCTGTCACCTTGAAGCGTTTGTTTAATTCGAAGAACCATAAATAACGTTCCTCATGCAGATTATCAATAATCGTAGAACTCTCAAAATAAATTTTATTTTCATTGATTTTATTATTATTATTCTTATTCATTACTTTAACATTGATATTTTTTTCTTTAATTTGCAACTGTGTACAAAGTACTCATTGAAATTGTTATTTAATTATCATTATTCTCTACAGACACTTAACCGTAGTTGCGGATAATGTGCTTCAGTCCAACGCATGGGTTGAGCTTTGTGGCATTTTTTGCATTGTTTGCATACTTTTCCACCACTTACGCAAAGACATCGCCAGCAATCGATTTGATAAAGATGAATTTTGAAGGTTACTGTGAAAACATTTTTTTTTCTCTTGCATCGTAAATATCTCAAAAACTTATTTAGACTTAAAATTTGGAAAAAAAAGTCGGATAGAGCTTTTTATGGGCAACAAAATACTGTTTGTCCGATCCAAACTTCAACTTTTATTCAAATTTGAGCTGACTGTTGGATCCTCTAGGACTCCTTGAACGATTTACCATATGAACTTTAGAAGAATAGTTGATTTTCAGCTGTTTAAGGTCTCCCACTGGAACTTTCCTGGATTTTTCTTAATCGTGCTCGAAAAATTTTGTCAATGAGCTTCTGAATTGGAAGATATTTTAAAAACCACCTGACACATTTTTACTCGTATACATTACATTACTAGGTAGTTCACTAAAAATTGTATCAATTCATTACCGTGCATTCCAAAGCTATTCACGGAACAAAATGTTGCAATTTTTCGAAAACACTCCTCAATTCCAAAGATAGCAACTTTCCGTGGTACTACAATTCATTTTCGCTTTTTTATGCTTCGCAAATATTTTCAATTAATATCGAGTTCGTTCTATAAAAATAAGTGTGGTTTTTGAATGTGGATAATTTTCAAAAGATAAAAATTAAAAAAACTAATTTAAGAATCGATTATCAAAAAATCGCCTTCATAACGCCCTGCACGAAACATAAGCGCCTTTGAGTATGCAATGTTCATCCTTTTAGTAAGGGAAAACTGTACAAGACGCACCAGCGGGGTAAGATGGCCAATGTCATTATTTGGAGTTTGTTGCTTAAAAACCGATGGATTGATCGAATCCTCGCAGTCTTATAAACCTGCAGGCTGCAGCTTTTCGAAGCTGTTTTTTTTTAGACCGCGAAGAAATCTAAACCAAGAAACACCGAAATTCGGCATTCTATTTATATCTCAGAATTCACTGGACCAAAAGTTACAAATTAAATATCTTTGAGCCATCGAAAGTGTTGTGTTCAATTTTGTAGAGTTTTATGATGAATTTTAATCATTTGAGTTATGTCTGTAAGAGTAGCTCATTCGCAGAAATGATCCGCAATTTGTTAACAAATAGCGTTTTCGATTATAAACAAATTGCATAACATCAAGTGAATTATCTTCAAATATAAACATATTTGTTTTGAAGATCAAACAGGTTTTGATGGATCTAGAAAAATTAGGATATAATGTAACATTGTATTGGATTCCTTCGCATAGCGGAATTGTTGGCAATGAAAAGGCAGACCAGCTTGCCAAACAGGGTGCTGTAAGTGATAATATCTATTTTAGAGGATACCAACCCCAAGAATTATATCCTATTGCACAAAACATTTCCACGTCTATGTGGCAGAGCAAGTGGTTTAATAGTGAATTTGGCAGGTTTTGTTTTTCCGTTTTGCCTGAAGTAAATAAAAAACCGTGGTTTTATAACAAACTCCTAGGGCGAAATGTTATTAAAACTTTCTCCAGATTAATTTCAAATCATTACAACCTTGCAAGTCATTTGTTTAGAGTAAATCTGTCAAATACAAATATTTGTGACTGTGAGAATGGATATGAAGATATTGATCATGTGATATGGTACTGTACAAAGTATTCTGTTGAACGAGATGTTTTGAGAAGCTCTCCATCGTTTGGGACACCATTGCGTGATATTCTGGGTCAGAAGGACATGGTATCAATGAAACTCATATTCGAATTCATAAAAAATGTTGGCTTACTACTTTGAATATCCAGACGAGAATTCATACACCAGAGGATAAAACGACACCGATTGGATTGGAGGAAATGCAACAAAAATAGTGAACTATAAAATAAAGACATTACAGAACCAATCGAAAACAAAAACAGAAGAAAATAATTTTAGTTTTATTTAATGTATAAATACTATTAATTATGAATCAAAAAAGCGGTCGGCTCAAAATGATATGATATCAAGAGCCTTAGTTTAAGTATTTTAGTATTAATAGAGGAAAAAAAATAAACAAATTGCTCAAACTGCTGCATATTTTATTTTTCTCATTTGGTTTAAAATATACTAAATGTTTCGAACTGCCTTAGCAATTGATAAACTAGCATTTGTGAATATTATGAAGGTGTTTAAAATCCTTCATGAACAAGAAACCTGGATAAAACCGTCAAAATAGAGACTGATCAAATTCTTAACAGAGACGAAATCGAATCTTAAATCAAATTAAAAGTAGTCTAATAAATTTTCACAATTATTTTTTACGTTCATAGGAGTCCATTACTGGTACTAAAAATATGAACCATGCCACATTCCTCTTACCAGAAAAAATAATCAAAAAATATTGAAAAAAGTGAAATCTTACCCCGGATTTCGGATTTTGTTTAACCGGTGCGTTCTGAACCGTTTTCGCTTACATATTAGCTTAGTTCAATTGGGTAGGGGAAAACTGTACAAAACGCATCAGTTAAGCTTAATCGCTATTTACAGTGATACCAATCATATAAGAACCAAATTAAACGTTTACGACGATTCAGAGAACTTTTTTACGTCTTACTAAAAAGAAAAACCCGATTTAATACACTTATCAGTGGATTGGAGGCTTTCTTACAGAGTGTCAATTATCTTTGGAAATAAATGACACAATTGGATTTCTTATTTCTGAATTATATACTATTAATCTATTAAAAAAATTACGATTGAGGAAAATCGATAGCAAAAATGACTAAACTCAAAATAAAAAAAAGGTGGCTAGTACGTTTTTTGGAGGATAGGCGAACTGATATTCAACGAGTTCATTTACAATCAAAATATTTCTAACTGTTCAAGTTTGAGAGCCACGTTTCTCGACGCTAGTGGTCAAGGGGTTAGCATCCTAAACTCTCATGCTAAATGACGTGGGATCGATTCTCTGCTGTTTGATGAACTTTTTGTAAAATTTTCGATCGCCTCTGTAATTAATTTAGCGATTGCCGGCTACTGCTGCTGAGCAAATGGCTACCTTTTTTGGAGCCAACGTAAGCATGATATGTTCTATGGAATAGAAAAATTTTAAACAATTTTGTTTTTTTTTTTGGTTTTGAAATATGCCCTACAGGAAAAAAAATGCAATTTTTTTATACTAAATTCATCAAAATTGTGAAACCTAAAATAGGAGTTAATGTGTGTAACCGTTGGTCACAAGTTATGCTTGTGGTCTCCGACCCAAGTATAAGTTAGGAGCATTTTCAATTTAACTCGTTTTGCAAAACAAGTCAAGGGCCGCAATCAACTGTGATCTAATGTCGATAGGTTGGTGTCTTCGCTGGCAAGGTCGACATTAGTTACAGGGGCACACTCGCGGGGGAAGAAGTGTATTCCCAACGGTGTGAGCCAGGGTGTTTAAAGGGGTTGAGATGTAGATGGCGCACCAGTATCCCTTTTGACATATCAAACTATTTGTCCGTTCCTTTTTAAATTCCTATCCGCATAGCCTCCAACTTATCAAATGAAACAAGAGTCATTCTTTCTGGTCGTGACTTTCGAGTGAAGTAGAGTGCGCGCCGTTTTTAGTAATTGTAGGTTTTAACATGTGGTTGTTGTAAAAAGTTAAACTTGTTGAATTTGTGGTTTATTTCTTATAGGAAAGGGCACAATTGTTAGCTAATACTTCGCTCAAGGCAATAAGCCAACGAAAGGGATCAGAATTTGTGTGCGATTCAAAAAGTTCTGTTACGGTTAGTAAAATCGTGAAACATAACCTAGAAAGAATTATTAAATGCGAATTATTTATAATTATAGTCTAACAGTTAAAGTAAAATATAAGGCTAACAAGCAGACAAAACACAGAACAAGAAGGAGAACAAGTTAATAGCAGAAAAAATGTAAATTTTGTTGAAATAGTTTGTTAAATGTTATTTATAATTACATGTGTCAAGTGTGGAAAAATATGGCTTCGAGGGTGTGTCTAATTGTTTCGCCAAGTCCAGCAAGGGCCTTTTTTCTCTTATTCGGACAAATTCCGAACCAGTTTCATCCATAGGGGATCTCGGATCCAAGCCAGACGGGTCAGCGGTACCAAGATAGCACGTGGTCAACACCTATACTGACCAGGGTGCGCGGCAAGCGAACACCAGGAGCGGCCGTTAGCTACGATCGCAATCCCTAGAGTACTGACTTCGTCTAGATCGGAGCCCGCTAGATTCTCAAATCAGCATCTCGCCAAAACATGAACCCTCGGATTTGAGAATACCGGTTAAATGCATACCATCGAGGGAAGTGCCCAGCCAAGACGTCAACATTAAAGAACCCAACACACGCAAGTAGACACATGAAAACCCTAAATAAAGCCATGTATATGTATTCTAAGAAGTTAAATGGGTTCAAATCCTCCTAGAGAAATAGCTCACTTTTCCCTAAGTTTTACTTTATTTTATACGCGAAGCGATTTCGGAAGGAACACACACCCCTCGTCACTGGAAAGTCGATCAATGGTTTGACTATTCCTGACACCCCTAGAGTGAAAGTTCCATTTCCCTATAACGGGTACTCATTTGCATCTCTTTGCGGGGCAACATATAATGGGTTCCTGTTGGTGATATGTTTCCTCTCCTAAAAGTGGGTTGAGTTACATTCACAGATAAGCGACCTTGAGGTTAGCAAGACTAGTTTAGTCGAAGGTTACATGTGGTGTAATTTTTTGATACTTACACACCAAAAAATTATGAAAATTAGACTGGACAGAAACGCTTAAGCACCTATATTTCTTTTGATCTATTCAAGAAAAAATCTAATTTTACATCTTTTCGAACATAAAATACACACATACATGGATGATTTCAAATCTCAGGATATAAACTGAAACTTGAAGCAATACGAATCGAATTTTACATCATTGTGCATCTAAAGTTAAAATCTTGAATTTAAAGCTGTGTGACGGAAAACATAAAATTATGTCTATCAGTTTTAATGAGTTCAGTCGAAGCGTTTTCCATTATGGCGCTAGTAGTAGATTGATTTGTTGTTCATAATCGTATGCAGTTTGTGCAGTGACTTCTGATACAAATGCATTGCAAAAAGCGGAGTTTTAAACACCCGGTAAATGTGGATGTGGAATTATTCAACTAACAACGAAAAGAAATTTATCATTAAAGTATGGCCAAACTTTCCAATGCACGAGTTTATAAGGATTTGTGAATGTTACCTTGTGTATAAAAATTTATGAAAAATAATCTGAGTGATCCTGAAGCAAGGTAAGTATTATAAGGTAAACATTTCGAATAAAAAGTAAAGCTTCTTTCACAAATTTACAGTCATATCAACTTTGGAACAAATGTTCAATTTCTACGGACATGGTGACGTAGTGCAGCTCATTCAATGATTAAAACAAGATAAAGCAATATTACTCGACGATTGCTGTATTGTCCATTAAGGTAAGTGTGCAAATTATTCATAAGATTAAGTCTTCAAAAAATCTAAGCCTGATATCAGGTTATAAAACACTTCGAACATGAAAGTCCATTGAATTTAGCAGAACATTCAATTTTTAACCATACATTGGTCTTTGAAATTTCAGTTATACTTGGTTTATCCCAATGTTGAAAAATTAAATTGATTGGATGTCGTATACCTGCTCTATATCATATTTTCGCTCAAACATCTTTCAAGTGTCGGAACGGTCGGAACCAAACAAAAGAAAGAGTTGTCGATTGTCGAGGTGTTTGCAAAATTTTTCATCGTCGCTGGTTGGCAGTCACCAGCGCGAAAACTTCGGATTTCAGCTGCATCGACAATATTTTCACCTGCAAACCTGAAAGCATAGAATACATATTGATTTTGATTTTTTTTTGTACCTACATGAAGTTTTAATTCTGTCTCGTTCCTACTGCAGATTATTATTTTCTTTTAAATTTCAGTAATCCTTTTAAATTGTTGTTAAAATAACAAAACAATACACAAAACAATTTATTAAAAAAAATAAAATCGAAATGTTTACAACTAATTTGCTCAACAGTTCTTGCACCAGTTTTTCAAAGCACAGTTCATAGTACATGGAAAATAGTATGTCTGTTCAATGAAGTCTGGTTGAAAAGGGTCGAAACAAGTAGAAATGGATAGACAGTTTATCACCTATCTCTTTCCAATTGACTTCGACCGATTTCTACCAGGTCGAAACGAATCCCGCTGCCGAGCTGGATTGGTTTCGACTAGTTTCTACTTGCTCCATTGAACAACGACCTGATTAGTTTCGGCCAAAACATTGGCTCGATGAACATCTACCAGTTGAAACCGATTTTTACCAACCATTGAACGAAGCTAGTATTTATGTACATGGAAGCAAAGAGTAAAGTGAAAATTGTGAAAATTGCACCTGCACTCTGCACCCCAATGAATGGTATTTACCTCAAGGTCGAATTTCTACGCTCTTCAAAATCAGACTCGAAGCATCGCGTATTACCACGTCACATTATTGCTTATTTATGATTTTATATTAAAGGCTTATTGTTGCTTAATACTTCTAACACACCATTTAGGAATCCTTTTTTTAAATCTCACACAATCAAATAACACACTACCAAATTAAATTAGGTATATTATTTTCTGAAGTAAAAGTTGTACGTACTGAGATTTTGTTTTAATTACATGCGTCATATCAAGATAAAAGTATCAAATCGTTAAGCAATTTTAGTAAGCTCTAAGGCCGATGACATAGTGAATGCGATGCGATGCATACTGGTAAATGCGAATCAATGCGGCGAACCACATTTGATGAAAATGTGTGAATCGCTTAAACCTGACATATTCAACGCGGTGAAGCAGATGTCAATTTGTTTCGCCGCTCGACCTCATTGACCGCGTTCGCCAATTCGCCTCGCATCGCTCTCACTCCTCTCACTAGGTCGTCGGCCTTATTTGATGATTTTTACTTCTATACCGCTTTTGTTTCCAACGTTCAATTTGAATGTCACCTGTCTGTTGTACAGTAAAGGCTTCGTTTTTTCGAACAGTCTTCTAATCCCATTTATTGCGAAAAGAGAGTGCATGGAGAAAATTGAAATGACAAAAAGATAGCTGAATTCAGGGATGCAAGTTTTAAAGTTTCCAAATTTATGATATCTTTTATATTTATGATAAAAAGCAAAAAAAAAACTCATTTACTTAATTGTATCCCGCATAAATCAGTATTATACATTAACGATTTCAATTATCTTCTTCCCAAGACACACGAAAGATAAGCTTTATATTTTTGGATTATTAATGTACGATTAAGCTAGTCTTTTTTTCATGACATGGAATCGTTTGGACGCACTTAACGATACAGCGAACGGGTCGTTAAGTAGAGTAACCATTCATTTTTTTTGCTTTTTTCTTTATTCGAATCGTAGCTAAAAGATAGATGTTATCGTTATTTTATCTTCGTTTGCACGTTTTGCTGACGCTACAGCTGATCTTCTAAAGATCTTTTTACTATTAAAAATAATAAAAGGTAGCTTCCATTATTAATACTAGAATCAAATTCAAACATAAGGAATTTTATTACAACTGTTTATTTATTAAACATTTTTAAATCACTTTGTTTTTCACTTATAACAGACACGAAGTTTCATTTCCGAGCAGCCGAGCGCTTCCTCCAGGTTTTGATCTCCACTTGCAATTCCCTCGCTTTCTCCTTCGGGAGCCGCCCTAACATTTGTTGTCCGCTTCATGATTCAAGAGACGCCTTTCACTGCTGCTCTTCCGCCTTTTTATTTTCTCGAACAACCAGCAACGTATCCTTCACCTTTGCCTAAGAAGTCAGGCCTGAGACACCCGTCTACCTGCGCCTGAAATAAAATAATTCTATCTAAAAAAAAAAGTTATTATTAATCAATAGTCGGTGTACTCACCCTCGCACAACCGGAACCGGCGCTGTCGGCTACTGATCCCACGTCGGAACCGGTTCTATTGCCTATCAGATCGACCAATAAAAGGTAATTTTTGCGAGAACTATGCCAGGAGAAGATTTTTTCCGGCACAAAATGGGCCACGTGTGATGACAGCAGAAAAATTTGGGGCGCGTTGCTAAAATAATTAATTTTATTTCGTGATGATTAATTTTATCTTTCAGGAATAATATTTTATCTTATCGGCGTGTTGCAAAATTACTCATTTTGTTTCTTGGAAGATTAATCGTATCTTTTCGAAATAGTTTTTACTCGTTTCTAGCGAAGGCGCATTAGCGATGACCCAAAAATAAATCTAACTATCAATATAATCAGAACCGAATAATTCGAAAGATTCAAAGTATGGTTTTTCGCTATGCGGGATCTTATTAAGTTCAAGATTATTCAATAAAAAAAAAAAACAAATAATAATTTGGAATTATTTATTTTTCATCGTCATTGAAAATATATTTTGAATTGGGAAGAGCAAAAATCGTGTTTCTTTACCTTTGTGTAGTGATTATATTTTATAAAATCGTTTTTCAATAAAACAGATTTTTATTTGAAACTTAGGTAAAACTAAAAAAAACCTAACAGGCATCTCTGCTACCACGAATCAGATTTGGAAGGAAACAAAAAAAAACAAACAGACCATGGCAAAACAGCGCTTAAGTTTGATCTGAAAACCAAGACGAACAACGTGCAACATCCCCTGCTGTTTTCCGTCGCCGCCCAGAACGTACGAAGCAGTATGTACCAGCTGACCTGGTTTTAGACATTGGATCCCGTTCCTGGTATAGGTAAGTATTGTGATGTCGATGATTTAGTCAAATTGGCATTTCAGTCGAAGTTGCCTCCCCCCCCCCCCCCCCCCGGCTTATTTCAGCCGAAGTTCCCCTTTTAAAGCACTTAAATAATTTGAAATCCATTATTTTGTCAGGTGCGCCGGCTTAATACTAATGATGCTTTCAAGGAGCATGACGATGCCAGGAGTAAACCACGGCAGCTGCAACAGAAATCGACCTCTTCCAGGCAGCAGTTTATATTCAAGCGGCTCCTGCAATGTCCATGGTTCTGGAAACGTCATACGGCAAAAGGACTGCCGCCGAGGAACCGGCTGTTTACTTCGAATTTCTAGACAGACATGGTCAGCAATTCGACTATAACAGATTCAAGTTGGCCGAGAGTCCTCAAGTGTGTACGACACCGATGTGCGTCTGTCGTGTTCGTAAGTGTTTACACACTGCTCTCCTTTTTCCCATAAAGCAGGAACCGCAATTTGCTGCATCGATGATTAAAAATTTCAAACATTCGTTATTAAATTGCATGTTCGTGATGAAAATTATCTCCAACAACACAGATGAATTGATAAGTCTTTGAACAATATTATAAATAGTACTATAGTTTATCTTTTTTTATGTGATGAATTGGTTGGATGGCAAGCGATTGAATATTAAGTCGATTTTTTTAATTTTATTTATTTATACTGGTATCATTTGAAAAAAGAATAAGAATAGAATATCAAAGAAAAAATGTTTAAACATAGGTTAGCAAATTCTTAAAAAACTTTAATATTTTTGTAATTTCTGTCGATTTTATTTTTAAGCAAGTATTTTCAACCATGACGTGAACAAGCCACTAAAGTAAGACTTTCAGGCAGCAAAAATAATAATTATAAACTCTTAGAGAGTTCAAGAATAAAAAAAGCCCTCGCCAAAATTTGGAGATGAGTGTCAAAATTAAGTTTGCCAATTGATTTTACACCTGGTGCAAAACTCTGATTTTTTTTTAATTTTAACACTTTCGATTGAATAAAAACTGCTAGAATTTAAAAACAATATGTACATATATGGAAAATAGAGCCCCTCGATAACTTTGGAGCATGTTTTCTGGAAACTAACATTTAGGCACTTATCTCCATGTGTATCTGAAGGCCTCGATTGTAATACATTCACTAGAAAAAAAACTAGGATTTAATTCATTAAATTATGAAAAATAAATACAACATGTATTAAAGTATGAGTTATTGTAAACATTGTGATATATTTAAAATGCTTACAGAGAGACTCAAACATTAAAATTGTGTATCAGCATCATAGATTAAGAATTGTGAAGGTATATGACCAATAAAAATTTGTGCAACTACTCATATTTCTATTTTTTTAACGCAGGTTTGATTCAATGATCCAGGGGATAAGAAGTAAATTTAAGGCGACCTAATTTTACATCAGAAACGATGCTTCGTTTTTGTGCATACAAAATGACAGAAAATTACATCACAGAGAACATAACTTTATGTGTGCCGCATCAAGAATAAATCTTATTTGACATAAATTTTTGTTTTCATTAGTTTAAATTTATGTCTATTCGATCCAAAACTTAGGTCTTCAAGCGTTTCTGTCTTCGGAGTTTATACGACACTTATTTCATGATGTAAATTTATGTCAAATGTGATGCTTCAGTTTTGTGCATCCAATTTGACCTAAATTTACACCAAAAAATTAATAGTGTGTAATTCATCAAAATCGTGAAACCTAGAATAGGAGTTAATGTGGTAAGAACGTTTTAAATGGAACATACAAATTGACGGACATCATCGTCGAGCTGAGTCGATTGGTACCTATAAAGTGGGGTCTTGGCAACGAAATGAAATTGCTTGGCTAATATCGCGACAAACATGGCGGCAGATGACTTTTTCGGATCAAATATTGGTGAACCTTTAAAACTTAAAAATGGACGAAATTCGATATATTTTTGCATTCTTATCGTCAGTGTGAAATTCAACAAGATATTTATAGTCTTCCGAAAGTGCATACGAGTGGAAAAACGATAAGCTGTAGTTTTATAAGATTGCGCAGGCTGTTTGATCAATAATCCTTATATGTTAAACATGAAAAATAATAAGTTTCATGCAGAATCGATTAATCCTTCTATTTCTAAGAAATAAAGTCGTTTTTGGGAACTTTTTACCTAAGCAAGGATAAAAAATCTTGTTTGCTACATTAAACATGAAGAAAATCATAATTCGAAGCCATAGCTTAGCGTATTTTCAAGAAATAATGGCATGGGCCATCTTACCCCGCTGGTGCGTCTTGTACAGTTTTCCCCTACTTTGAAATTCGCTTTAAAATGATATTATTTTTTCAATCCCATGTAAAGTACTTTACGAGGGCACTCGTTTCAATCTATCTTATTCAGTGTTCTGCATCGCTAACTGAATTCTTAGTGCCGCTAAATAAATCGCTGACTCCTGAAAAGTAAGCGATCGCTAATCCAAAGCGCTAAATGGGATGAAAAATTTATCGCTTCCAGCTTAAGGGGGGGGGGGGGGGGGGAGGGGGGTTAGGGTCTAACGGGTATAAAAAAACACCATTTTTACGATTTTTTTCTAGAGCTATCGTTCAAATTTTTTGCATTATACAAAGCATTGTTAAAAGAACATTAAGTATTTTTTTCGCAGAAAAATATTGAAAAATGAGCCGGTGACGGAGCACTTTCGAGGATGCCTTTTAGAAAACAGGATTTGCGGTGGACACTGTATCTCAGCACAGAATCATCTGAAGTCAAAAATCAGAGCAAAATATTTTAAATAGATGTTTTTCTGGACCCCAATGTTTTTATTTAACTTAAAAAATTTCTTATGACATTTTTGTGGCTGTTTGAAGTAAAAACTACGATTTTTCAAGAAAAAATCCGCCATTTTTCTCCTGTAAAATCTCCCCAAAGTAAAAAAAACAAAAAAGAAAAACGTTGGGGTCTTGTATTTTATATGTAGAAAATATGTTCCAAATTTGAAAAGAATCGGATTAGTAGTTTTCAAATGACGATGTCCACGGACTTTAAAAATGTGCTTTCGAGAAAAACGCGTTCGAAGTTTCTGCTCTTGCTTTCTTGCAGTATTAGATAGGAGTAGATAAAGGCCTATAATTTCTACAGTTTTGCTTCAATTGACTTGAAAATTTGACAAAACATTCTTGAAATGTTTTACAATAAGAAAATAAAAAAAAATAAAAATCGATTTTTTGAAAGTGTTAGACCCTACCCACCCCCCCTCCCTCCCCCCTTAAAGCGCTCATCGCTAGCTGTTGGCCAACAATAAAGTAAAACGAAAAATTACATATATTTTTTCGAATTTCATGTTATTAGGATTTACAATACACATTTTACTATCCATTTATAAACATCAGGGCAAATAAATCCTTAGTCCAAATAGCCGGGTAAGCTTGTTAAAAGATTGGTCCAAAACTCATGAGATTTGGACCTAAATTGAGGCAGTTCTAAAGCGTTTTACAATTAATGGAACAAGAATGTGGTTGTCAGTTTTTTCTCAAGATTTCATCTTGATTCAATTTTTGTATGAGTTAAATTTTTTATCAGTTATCTACACTTATTAATGCCACAAATTCGTGTCGAGGTTCTAGTCAGTGATTTGTGAACGTGAAAAACAATTTCAGACTTTGCACTAGAAAACACGAAAACAGTTTCCATTCGAACTTGAAACAATGGCTAAATGAACTGTAAACAGCATTTGCCAATTCATTTTACGACAAAACGTACACTTCTGTCAGTAAATAATCTGTTTTCACAAATCTATGGGAGATAACGGTTTTCAATTAGCGGAACCAAAAACTAGCGGAATTTTCTAATTCGCTAGCTTGATCAAAATTAAGCGGCAAAATTAAACCGCTAACAAAAAGTTAGCGGACTAATTAGCGATTAGCGGTTTAGCGCTTTTGTGCCGAACACTGATCTTATTCCGTCAGGTCTTCGTTATGGTTAAGGTTTTTCGAAACAAACTGGACTCCTTTCTCTGCATACCATTCTTGATCATCTTTTGCTGCATTGACAGCTTGCCAAATCTTGCCAAAACATTACGGAATGGTCGTTGAATCGAATGAACGGGAAAATTGTTTTTGGAGATACTCTTTTTGTTCTGGTTCCGACGTCATTGTCTGATTTTTACGAAAACTTTCGATTTTTGCCACAGTTGCAAATAAATTTTCGCGCAAATTTGTCGACAAAAACGAATTTGCCAAGTAAAATTTTGACCAGGGATTTGCCCGAAGTCAGCCTTGACATAGGTTTCATCGTCCATCAGAAAACACCCGTCGAACTTGGTCAACATCTGGTTGTATAGCTTCCGAGTACGGATTTTGGCCACCCTATTCTGTTTTATGGGTCGATTTGGCTATTTGCTAGCTCGATACGACTTGTTTCCTCGAAGTCTCCTCACGGTACTAAAGGGAGAACTGAATTTTCTGGCCATATCACGTTTCGACAGACTTCCGTAGGCTTCCGAATCGTCGTCAAATAGCGCGCTATCCGGTATTTCTGGGCAATTTCAGCTGTTTAGCTAGCCTACAGGGTGACAAAAAAGGCCTGTCACACTTTTTTTTGGGGTCGCCTGTAGCCTATACGTTGTATCTCTCTGGTGCCATCTATATGTCAAATGAAAGGGCTAACTTTGCTGCCCACAGTTGCAGAGTTTCGTTTCTGTGCAGTTTGTGTACATTAAGTTGTGAGTGGCAGAGTTGAGAGCAGCAGTTATCGCTGAATATGTGAGAGGGTACAAACCCGGACACATATTCAACATATTCAAACACCTAGAACCGCTCGTAATCAACCGAAAATTCGTGTACCAGACCATAAATCGATCCTAGAGACCAGAGGCACCGAGGACAAGACACGATCTGGACGACCAAGGTCTGTGAGAACTCCAAGGTTGAAAAAGATTATACGAGACCGGACGTGCACGCCGCTTGCGACGGCTTTCCGAGACGTCTGAAGCTGGTTCGATCAGAGAAAGGTGGTGTAATTCCGAGATATCGTCTGTGAAGTATCTTGATGAGTTACTGAATAAAGCTATGAAAGTCAGATTCTGATTTTCTTCTTATTCTTTGAAATATTGAGATTTTTCTGTGTGACCGGATTTTTTGGTCACCCTGTAGATGGAGAACATCACGGATTTTCCAAATAACGCCGCAGCCCGTGGGGTAGAGGTTAGCCATCAAGTCTTCTAAGCCAGTGGGCATAAGATCAAATCCCGGTCACGGGGTACATAGTACACTTTCTGTGGGTTGTTGGTTCAAGCATTTGTAAGATGCTAGCTTTCATTTCCTTGAAAGTAGGTGAATGTCGGGTAAGACGGACACCCTAAGGTAGAATCGCAACAAATATTCAGATATTACTTTTTTCAACGCAGTTTTGGTACAGATTTTTTTTGTGATGGTCCCATAGGCCCAGTTGGGTCTATCCTCCACCCCAAACGCATCTTTAGAAGTGGGAGGGACAGTTTATCCTTAGGATAATATATATTGTTCACTTGATTTCATCAATTTCTTTACGACTTATACGTCTTACTTCCGCGTATGTCCATCACCTTACAAATTCTATCTGATGCTTCGTCAGATCTTCATCACTATTGTATTATCCTTTATAGGATTAATCCTTTTCTCAAATGGTCTGTTTCACGTAATTTAATGACAGGTTCTTAAAAGTGTTTGGACTGTCTTTGATGCTTCGCGGTAGGTTGTTATAAATTTTCAGTCTGTTATAGAACACAGAACGCTTGGTCATCTCTTTTTTTCGAGTTTGGTATGTGCTCTTCTTGTGTTGTATCCGTGTACATCAATTCCGTACTGCAGACCGTCTGATAGATAAGCTGGAAGCAATCCTTTAATCATTTTTTAGATAAAAATCAAACTGTTATACGCAATCCTCTGCTTAATTGACAACCATTGCAGCATATCACGCATTAAAGCACTAGGAGTATATCTGTTGCATCGTATAACTACTCGCATTATTTTGATTTGTATACTTTGCAGCCGCTTTGTTTGTGTTTCTGATGCATGAAGCAATATTGTAGCACAATAATCAAAGTGTGGTATAATAACAGATTTCACGTAAGTTATTTTTGACCAAAAAGTCATATATCTATTTATCCGACAAAGTACACCATATTTAATGGCAATTTTCTTTATGATGTAGGTGAGCTATGAAATTTAGTTTTTCGTCGACTTGTACTCCTAAATATTTAACCTGACGTACTTTTTCGACGATACAACCATCAATCAACAATTCTGGACAAACTCCTATCTTTCGATAAACCAGCTGGTTTTTATTTAAATTAATGCATAGTTTTCTATGCTTCAAAAACTTAACAATATTTTCAAATCTGAATTTGCCTCTGACATAACGAGCTCTTACCACTCCAGTAGGAGACGGAATCATCGGCGAACAGTTTGAGGCTACCATGGCATAAGCAATTTTTCATGTCATTGATGTAGAGTATAAATAACAAGGGACCCAATACACTTCCTTGGGGAACCCCTAGACTGTTTTCTCTGTATTGACAGTAAGATGAACCATATTTTGTTTGTTGCATTCTGCTATTCAAGTAATTCTTAAACCAGTTTAAAACCGTACAATTTATACTATATTTCACCAGCACATTTACGAGTTCTAATCGATCTAATCGATGGTCTCTATGATAGTTACCGACCCTCTTCAAATTGGAAGGGGAAAAGGGAGGGTTTTTTTTTTAAACGAACACACACATGTAGGATCTCAGTGAAACTTCATGTTTCTTTGAAGATATCTAAATTCTACTTAAGACTAAAGCGTACATCTTTCAAGGATATAATGGCTAGCATCCTACTAATGCTAACACCACCAGCCCACAGAAAGAGTACAATGTATGCCGTGACCGAGACTCGATCTCATGACCTCTGGCTTAGAAGACTGAAACGCTATCCTCTAGGCCACGCTCGAATGCTCTTTTGAATTCTAGAAACACAGCCACTGTGTATTTACCCTCCTCAATATTAATTTTCCAATTTCGAAGTAGTAGGTTTACAGCAGATTCAGTAGAATGCTGCTTCCTAAACCCTGACTGCTCAGCAATCAAAATGTCTTCACGATCAATAAAGCGTAGGAATCACTGTTGAACATCTCCAGGTATCAGGTACTATCCCTGCTCGAAGACTTGTGTTTATGACATCTCTCAAAGAAATTGCTAATAGATGGGCAGTTTAGGTAGTTTTCTATCGAATTAGTCGTTGGGATTAGAAAATTTCCTTCATCAAGCAGCAATCTAAAACATGCTTGCAAATTACACTTTTCAAAAATGCTCTGGTAAAACGAACACTGCGTAAAAAAAGGTACATTTTGTCTGGAAAATTGTTTTAAAAGTATATATTTTTATGAGTTAAGTATTTGAAACCGCGTTTAAGCCAAAATGGAACCAACTGGTCCGAGTCCAGATGCGAAACAGTGTAATTTTCAGAAATCCGTATTTTATAGGCGCTGCCTTTATCTGCAACTCACTTTCAGCATTTTTTTAGGCCTGTTTGAGAAGCTGAATGCTTTTTGACCGACAATTGCTCTTGTCAAAGTCATTTGTTAACATATGGAGGATAAAATCGATAAAAAAAATTGATATACCTGTAGAAAATTATGAGTCCGTTATACCCGACCTTGAGGTGTCCGTCTTAACCGACTTAGCAACATTTTTTTTCAAAACGTTTGTTGCTCGAGCCCTTCGACTGAAATTGGATTAATTTCCTCAAGACGGTTGAAGAGAAGCCCAATAAAAACTTTTTTTTTTTGAAAACTGTTAAAATTTTCAAAAATATTGCGAGTTATGTACTTTTGACTGAGGAGAGAAAATTACATCAAATAATGGATCCTTAAAGTTTTTGTTTGTTTTCTTTACTATTATGACCCCTTGCTTGATGTAAATAAACAAATGATCTCGTCTGTGTTGATACACTTAGGCGAACATATTCCCATCATTAGATTTGAGCCAGACATCGTAATTTTTGAAATATTGAAAGTGTTTGTTTTACCCGCTGTGTCCGTCCGTAGGGAAATACGCTTAGAGTTGAGAAATAAGAAATCTCAGCACTCAGCACAATTTCTTCCCTTCTTTCGGCTTCCATGATGATTGTTCACCAAGTACAGTCTATTTGGGGAATGTCAAAACTACATAGATTAAGGTAGGTTAAAAGTACGAGTCGGGTAAAAGTACGTTTTGAGATAATCACAAACCGAGAAAAGTTAAATTAAAAATTCTGGCGTGGATTAATAATGATTTGGACTGCCTATAACCAGACATTATTTTTTTCGTAGAAGTTAAAAATACTCCGAAAAATGAGGTAAAGTTGCATTTTAGCATAAATGATGTAATATTTAAAATATCGGCAAACATGTTTGAGCAATCCGAATTCTGGATTTCAATGAAGTTTTAATGTGCCTGTTAAGTTGTTTTCAATCACTATCAAATGCAGAAGAGAGAATTTCTTTAATATGTCTCTGATTTGCACAATAAACTGGGAATCACAAGAACACTTATAGTGGCAAAAGTACGAACTGCAAATGAGGCAAAGTACGACTGATGTACAGGGTTCACTGAAGTAAATGTGGAAGAAAAGTTTTAACTTTTTTTTAAAATCATCAGCGCATATTTTTCTACAACGACTTGCTCGCGCGGAGAATTACTCGAATACGATGGGATTTCTTAAACCTGTTGAATAAGGAAAATTTGAGGAGAAATCCAAATTTGCGCTGGTTGATCGGCGTAGGAATTGTATCAGAAGCGAGCACAGAAGCTCCTGCTGTGAGCAAAGATTGATAAAAAATAATTTTCCTCTTGTCTTCATGCACAATTGTGGAATTTCGAATACTTTTACTCCACACCATTCGAACTTTTGTCCTCTCGCTTGGTGGGGTAAGAGTACGTTTCGATAGGCATTTTCACTACTGCTATCAAATGCGTCGATCGATTATCTTCGTTATTTTTTAGAAAAGAGATAATAGTCTAAGGAATCAAATGCTGTTCTTGTTTTTTTTCGGAAAAACAATTGTAATAATTCCTAAAAAAAATAGCACTAAGGTCGTACTTTTATCCCATCATACTCTATGTGAAGCTGACAAAATTCCTGACACGTGGGCGCCAAGAACTTTCAAATCCGTCCAAAAGGAGCACCACAATATGAGCAAAAATTTGTACCGATTCTAAATGAAGCAAGCTTTAATTATATCAATGCGATTAGAAAATCTTTTGAACGCGGAGAGTTTCAATTTTCGCAAAATAAACAAATAACAGGCAACATTTCCACCCAACATTCGCTCTCAGCATGCATCGAAGGGAAGCTAAGGGCGTGAGTTTGGATTGGAATCCGGTTGAAGACATGCCAAAGCCAACCAAAGTGCAACCCCGGACGGAACAGAACAAGGGAAGATAGGTAGGTACATCTCCAAACTGGAGCAGCCTGGCAGCGTTGACCTCGTTTGGGCGGTGATCCGGATCCGGAAAAAAAACTTTCTGATTTCTTGTGCGGCAAATTTTGACCGCGACCGGAAAAAAATATCCAGAACCAGCTTCCTTGCTGCTGTGCTAGAAGGAAGAAGCTGCTATTTTCCCACATTTTTTTTTCTTACGTGCTACATACATATGTATCTTCCAAGAAACATTGAGTACCAGATTCGGCCAGGTCGTAAAATATATGACGTTCATGTATGCACCCCGAAAGATAGCTTTTTATTATCTCCCTATGGTTTATGTTCTATGAACCGTGCGCAACATCGGGTTTGTGGTAAATAGTAGCAGTTTGTTTCTTGTGCAACATGAAGGAAGTTTAAGCTTTCTTAAGCGTTCGAATTATTTTAAAACCAAAAATTGATGACGATGCAATTTTTTTATGTTAAAAATTATACTACGTGAGATTGAGATAAGGTTGTCAAAAATTTAACAACCGTCTGAGGTTACCATTAGCTCTTTCTAATGATGTCAAAATATTATTGAAATTTATAATTAGGTTTCTTAAATCCCTGTTGTCCGGCCACAGCAAATGTCCAGCCATAGACAACTTCCCTCTTCTATGGAACACTCAGAAAATCTAAGAAATTCTATGTTTATCAATTAGCAAATTGCTCGAAAGAGTCTTCCCACGAAAGAATGTTATAAATTTCGCTTTCATTTAATAAAACTCTTCACCAATAATCATGACAACAGCTCCGCATTAGCACTTGCTCTCCTCGCTCATTTTATGTTGGTTTAAGTCGGGCCATTTCGTTCGCTAGCAAAGAAATAAATGATAAAATAATTAACTTCTCAACTGCCTGTGGCAATGGGAGTTTTTCTTCGGAGCAGTTAATTCTGCTGAACCATCATGGAAGAAAAACATAAATCAGAAACTTGACTTTAGAATTCTGCCTGCGGTAGCCAGATCGCAATTGTTGGAAAATTAATTTCGTAACTGCCACGCTAATTGGGAGGACGCAAATTGCTTGAAAGTTCCAATAATTTGATGCATGACCATTGTTGTTGGCTAATTTAAAACACTTCGTAGATGAAACCGAATTCAAATTCGTTCAACCAGCAGCGCCAATGTTGATTCACTCTTTTCAATTAGGCATCGCATCATGCATTAAATGATAATGAATAATTTAATCGATTGTAGGAAAGCCATAGATGTATTTGCATTAAAAAGCAAGCGATTTGCAATCTGTAAATAACTCATGTAAACATGTAAGTCGAAATCAACTGGACCGTCATTTATGGCAGTCTGAGTATGTGTAGGTTAACCAGATCTTTGTTTAATTTTCTCACAATGTTTAATAAAATAGTTTGACCTCACATCGAATAAAATATAACTTAGTGTTTTGTGAAAAGTTTGAAATTCTTTTTCTTTCATTTAAATGCTTCTTCATTGTTTTCAATCAGATGTGTAATGCATAAGATCATCTTCAAGTACAGGGCTTTCAAATATCCAAGATTTAATTAGCTAAATTTCATTCAGCACGTTCCATTGAAAGATCTGCTGCTCACTTTTGAAGCGTTTATCAAAAAACGGAATAAATTCCAGTGACATCTCGGACAAAATATGTCGAAACGAAAGCTGCTAAAAACAATAATCCTCAGTCTGATCCTTTATCAAACCGGTTGAAACTCTATTAAAATCGCCTTTCTAAACTCAATCCTGAATTCTAGTCAATACAGTTAAAATCCTAAATTTACCGGAAGTTTGTCGTCGTCGCTGATGTTGACTTAAACTCTGGTTTGGAGATTCAGCGACAATATTGTACCTCGTGTATTTTTTTTTTATTGAACCGTTGAACTTTTCAAGAACCTCTCCCATTTTAGATTTTAGCAATCATTACTCAAAATTTAAGAAATAGTTTTTGGGTCCTTTCTGGAATACCGTCAAACGGGGCATCATGGAACAGCGGGGTTAGATGCAGCATTTATATAACACCACAATAAATCAATTTTTAATTTAATTTATTGCAATAAAGCTATCTTTTAATGACTACAAAATGATGATGACATATTTTCTCGCATCTTAAGCTAGTTTTTCAAGTTTTTTATTTTTATGCAAAATTTGAAAAATCAAGCAATAAATGTACAAATTTAAACGTTTTTTGATGCCGAAAAAAACTTTACCGAGTATGACGGATAGGCTTGATAATATTACCTACAAACATTTTACTAGTTTCTTCATGCTATACCAACACTGTTGGTGTAAAAATATTTTTCAAACAATCGCCCAATTTTTTTAAATAAATATTTTTATAATTGAGTTAGGTGTCTGGGGTAAAATGCAACAAAATGCAAATCAAAAAACCACCTTGTAAATCTCGTTTCCAAGTGCTGGAATATGAATGTTTTTCAAAACGCGTTTGTGAACATTGAAATTTCATTCATCCAAACATTTATTTTTATGACTTCAGCTTGAATAATTTGTAACATTCATTTATATCAAAATATAAATATTTAATAAATGTGCAAACAAATTTCCCTCCGTGTTATTAAATGTGAGTGAAGCACTCGTCAATAGGATTAGGTACCCAGGCTTGGTCTCTGAGATTTTTGAGCGCTTGCGCGATCTTGATTTTTTTTTTGAGCTCCGCGATAAGATCTCATTACTTGGAAATTTGGTCGTTCGGAACGGCAAACTCCCAATCATTTCCAATTTTCCCTCCTACTTTTTCCTTTGTTTGTCTAAAGGACCTATTGTTTGAGATGGGAATAATTGTACTATAGCGTTCTTCTAAAAATGTTTCATGAGGCGGTTTGGATAGGGACTTTCAACAATTGTAGAGCAATCTCGGGTCATTTCTGTGGAAATTGTTGTCGGTAACAGACCTGTTCGACGGCTGAATACCTTCCAAACACGCGCTCTGTGAAATTAGGTGCAGGAAGTGATTGTAAGTTGATCTTGTTAGAATAAAGTGAGTTTTTAGGCTTATGGCGGATTATGTTTTAAAGGATTTCTAAATTGCCGTATCAACGTTGGTCTGAATTGTGTCGCATCACCAAGTGTGCACCGGTGTTTGTGACAAAGCGGTAAGAAATTGTTAACGAACCATCCTATAATGAATTTGGGCTAAAAACACATTATTTGTTGAACAGAATACCCACTGTTCAACGTGGGTCCTGGTTTGGGTCGAGAGGAGAATTTCTTCGACAACGAACACGGAGTCCGAAGGGCAGTGTCCAGAATCTTTCGACCAGCACTGTCTATCCGGAAAATCGAGTAAAATCATCGCCAACCACCCTCCGCCCGTTCAACACTGCAGGTGTGGTTGTGTCGTCATCTCATTGGCACGTTGCCGCCCTCTAGTGGAAATCGGAACCAAATACCATTGCCGGTTCATCACTTGGCTAGCGAGCATCAGAATCGAGTCTGCTCGAATGTGGATCGTTTCCAATTAACCACTACGCAGAGCTTGATTCCAGCATACCCAATTTGAACTCGCTAGCAAAGCGTGCTGATTTCGACCCGCCAAGAAAGGTGTGCATTGACCGTTTGGCAAATTGAATCCGGTTTTCGTTTCGCACCAAGTTCGGCAGATTCTGAGCTCACAAAAGAATTCACCAGTTAACTAGCCTGTCCTAACGTTAACTCGGTGAACCTTCGTATGATCATCATCACGTGGTCCGTCACCAAATCTTGACCACTCTTTTGATCAGCCTCCTCGTTGAGCACGTGTGAAAAGCCCAACCACGTGTCCGATACATGCTAGCTAGCAACCGTCATCGAAGATTACGTCGGATCATCGTCATCGTGTCGCCGTCATCGTGTCGCCGTCATCGTCAAGCCGTCATCGTGGAGCCGTCATCGTGGAGCCGTCATCGCCTCGCCGTAAGCCACTCACAGGAACATAAGGTTAGATCTTTCTTTGAAAACTGTATACTTATGAACAACTAAATGACCAAGAGATTAGGGGTGACGTCACATTAGGGAAAGATTTGTTCAAATAAGAAAGCTTTGCTACCTAAAATGAATACACGGCTCTTTTCTTATTGCAAAGCTAGTGTCTGTTACTAATGATGAGATTCATGGGAATTGCTCGGGATTAGGAAATTTAAATTATTATTTACCGCTCCGTTATCGTTAAATTATTCTTCACTCCTTTTTGTTCGACCTTGTGCAATTGAGACGAACCTGTTTGGCGGACTTTACGATTGGGTTTCTATTTAATGGGATTGAAGTGTTTGAGCTGCGTTAAACCCGCCCTAGATAAGAGCCTTAGCCGGGCCTTCCAACAAGCCTCAGTAGTCTCTCTGTATAGGGGAGTGGCGCTTAAACTACTGGTGGTTGCTTCGCTCTAGCATTCGTTACAAATTTTTCGTAGAATTATTTAACCCCTAAATGTATGCAGCATCCTTATTTTCAGAAAAAAAGTGAAAATTAGTTTTTACAGACCAAAAACTTACTGCAATTGGTGTTTTCATGCGTTATGGTCTTTATGGCACCGCAAATATATTAAAAATTATAAATTTTCATACGGGTTCATAAGATTTTTCATTTAAAACTAAGTTTAATGCAAGTTACCCCATTTTCTAAGGAGGGTGAAAATCGCATGATTTTAGAAAATTAAAAATTACTAAAGAAGCCAAGAATTTCTGTACCTTAAGAAAAAAAACTTAACTTTTCGCAATATAATAATATGATAATTGATCTTAATTTAAAAACAAAAATTTGAACGAAAAATATCATCTGAATAAAAAATTGAAGTTCCAGAGCGCATGCATTCCATTTCCAATGAATTATGAACTATATTGAATACCTTCAGCAAAAGTTGTTCAGATAATTTGACATTCCAAAATTGTTTTAAAAACTTGAATACTCAATGAAACTTCCAGCTTTTTATAGCTGAGGCTCTGAAGTCGAAAATGTTGTAGTTGCGAGCAATTGTCAAGAGAGAAACCGGTTTTTTTTTCTGAATAATTTTTAACAGCCATTTTTCATAATCTACCAGGTGGGATACAAGCATATTGAAAAAAAAATCGCTTATTTCTTCACACATTGAAACAGAATAACTCCCATCTCTTGAAACATTTGTTTATTACAATAGTACGGTAAAAAATAATTATTTCCAATGTCCTGTTTCGTCTTATCCAGAATTTTACTCATTCCTTAAACTGAAATTCGTGAAAATTTTAAATCTAGTATAAAATTTTATGAGATACTTTAAGAATTACGGTAAAAAATAAGGATTTTTTATCGTCTGGAAACATCATAAAAAAAAATTTCATGAATCGATAGTAGTCTGCATCGGTTAAAGAGCTCAAAGATCGTTTAACTGGCCCAAAATCTTAATTGAATGCTAGGATTAATACGAGTTGTCAAATCTCGTGTTATGTATATGAACGTTGAAAAAAATGCTACTTATTTTGAGAAAAATGCCAGAAAACAACACATTTGAATTATTTAAAATAGGAATTGAATTTAAATTGAAGTTGATTTTAATTCCTACCAATGTAAATCAGTGAAACTTTCAAAAAGTTTTCATAGAAAAAAGCGGGACATTTTGATAAAAAAACGGAGCAGCACATTTCAGAAACAAGCGGGACATGTCCCACTTTTGCGGAACGGATGGCAACCCTAGTCTATCTGTTAAAAGTGTTTAAGATTAAATCCTTTTAAAAATGGCACGCTCTAGTATTTGATTCCACATTATTGAAGCGCATGGTATAATTGGTAGTTTTGCTGAAGTCATCATTTGTTTATTTCTTATTATATCTTCGTAATTAATTTTGTTAATTTTTTTTATAGCAAATTTCTGATTCAGAATAAGGAACATCAATTTGAACAATTTATTTATTACTTACAGAATTTAATTTAAAATTTAACTGATTCATTTTGAATCGTTACAGTAAAATTATTATTCACTGGGGTTTGTATGATGGTCATAACTAGGTAAGTGGTTGTAGAAACCAATTTCCTTATTTATTTTGCATATTTCATATTGTTTTTGTTTTTATTTTAGCATAATTTGAATTTTGAAAACCCTCACCATGCATGGTCGGGTCCTTCGCACGCGCCTAAGTCCAATGAAAGTTACCAGTTCAGTACATAGGAACAATAGGTTCATAGATGGAAATTTTGATCATCCATATCGTTGCAAATCTTTCAAAAACGGCGATGGATAACTTTAAATAAATTAAATGAAAGATATAACTTCCGTTAATTTATGAGAAAAATATGATTATTTGAAAACCGCCGCTTAAAGGGTCCAAAGAAGGGTAACTTACCCTATGATGGTTCATAATAGTCGTTGGATTTTTAACACGAATCTCGTGGGCTGGTTTGTACTTGTTCTCTGTGCTTTCACTTCGAAAGGCTTCCATATTTCACTGAATTGATAAATTCACACAACACACATACCTAGTATGCTGTAACTTTTTAGGGTCTAATTTTTTCTTTCAAAATTTGGTGAAAAAATGTAAAACAGTATTTTCCAGAAGCTGTACAATTTTTATCCAATTCTATCCACCCAATCAATAATGTCGGTGGTTTGAAAATGAAATTTATGACCAAGAAACATGCAATTTCATTTTTTTACGGTTTTGTATGGAAAACGTCAAAATCATTGTCAGGACATCAAATGTTCGGAGTATATGGGCAAACTTAGAATCATGAGTAGGTTACTTAGGTACACTTTGATCTTAGCCTTCAAGCCGAGAAGCGATTAGGTTTCTCAGGTACCTTTTCAGAATTATTTATATGTTTCGAACAGTTCTTGGCCATAACCACGGCGCTGCCGCAAAACCAAGTTGGATACATACATACATACATACATACAAACATACATACATATTTATTTGTTTCGAGCAGTTGGAAGGAAGTGAGATAAGTTAAACCTGTCCCAAACCAGTGCAGTGGTAACGAATCCCTTGGCTGTGCTGAAATTATTGTTGATGAGTTAAGTATTGACAATATTTGAATGTGCGATCAAGACTTCCCGTACTGCCTCGAGTCGAAAGACCTATCAGCCACTGCTGGGTTCTCATACATACATACATATGTACATACATACTTCTATAATTGGCGAAGATCAGATCTCGATCCGATAGAGACAGTGTCCTCCCAAATCCGGAACACAGGTTGCAATTGTGAGGCTTCCAGTGGTGATAGCAGCCAACGCAGCACTCGAGTGCAGGCAGCTACAGGTGGGATGGTCAGTTTGTCAGATAACCATCACCCAGCAACCAGAGTCGATGCATGGAGTATGGCCACAAGTCATTTGACTGCAAGGGAGTTGACAGACGAGGATTATGCTGGGGGTGCGGAGAATCCGATCACATAGCGGCTAGCTGCAGTAAGCCGGTGAAGTGTCTTATTTGCACTGGTGACCATGTAACTGGCAACCCATGGTACTCTGCCTACCAAAAGGCGCTAGCAGCGATACCAAGGGCTTGGAAGTAATCCAAATCAACATCAACCACTGTCACGATGCACAACAGCTTCTGCGACTGAAGGCGGTGGAAGAGAAGCTAGACATAGCGTTAGTAGCAGACCCTTATTATAGAGCCCTGAATGGCACAAATTGGGTGAACGGTAATGCCAATCCGGCCGCAATAGGGATGACAGAAAAGTTTCCCATACAAGAAGTGGTCACATCGAATGAGGAAGGCTTCTTGATAGCCAAAGTTAATGGGATCTTTTTCTGTAGCTGGTACGCTCTACCGAGGTGGACCTTGGAGAAGTTTAGCGCTACGATGGATAGTATAGGATAGTCAAGTTGCTCACAGGCAGAAGCCCCTTTATTTTTGTGGGGGATTTCAATGCGTGGGCCCAGGAATGGAGTAATTCCGTTACGAACGACAGAGGACAGAGTCTACTTGAAGCACTTGCAAGGCTGAATGTGGACCTGACGAACGTTGGTAATACTAGAACCTACCATACAGAGGGCCGTGAATCTATTATAGATATCACATTTGCTAGTCCCAGATGGACAAGTAATTGGAGGGTGAGCGAGGACAAACCAATTTGACCGGAATGTCTTTGTCGAGGTGTTGAAGTGGGAGCAAAACCTGTCTAACTTATTGGCGGAAAACCTGACGAAAGTACTCACACGTGCTTGTGACGCACAATGACGAGGCACGTGCCGGCAATGTTATACAAACCGTGTGGAGCACATCTCTCAGATTTCCCCTTTTTTGACAGATTTAAGCTTTTGCTTCAGATTTGAGCTTTCATCTCCTATGCTCTCAAGGCAAAAAAAGCTTAAATCTGAGGAAAAAAAAGCTTAAAAACGAGATTCACGACCACTTATTTAAAAGATGTTGGTCACACGATACATAGACAAATCGTGTAACGTTGCAGGGATCTGTGACGAGGAGAGCCAATCGTAGAAACCCACATCCACCAGTTTATTGGTGGCTGAAGAAATCGCGAATTTGCGTGCCAGCTGCCTTCGCGCTAGGCGAAACATGAAGAGAGCACGAACTCAAATGGAAAAAGATTAGCGTAGGCTGCTTTCAAAAAATGCGAAAACTATACAAGGAGAGTAAAAAGGCATGTTTAAGGAAACTTTGTCTTGATGCCAATGACCGACCATTGGGTGATGCCTACAAGATAGTAATGGCAGAAAACAAAAGCGGTAGCACACCACCTGAAATGTGCCCCAACAAACTGAGGGAAATAACGAGAAAGCTGTTCCCTCATCATAATATCATTAGCTGACCGCAAGTCCCGTACGACTGGGATACGAGCGAGGAGGAGTTAATATCGTTGGAAGGAATGCGCGACATCGCCAAATCCCTTCAGCTGGAAAAGGCTGCGGGTCCAGATGGTATCCCGAACATTGCAGTTAAGGCCGCGATTATGAAATTTCCCGAAATGTTCCGATCGTCACTGCAAATTTGTATAGAGGAAATGATGTTTCCAGATATTTTTAAACGGCAAAAGCTGGTTCTGCTGCCCAAACCAGGAAAGCTATTGAGGAACCTATCGGCATACAGATCAATATGCCTACTGGATAAGATTGGAAGGTTCTGGAAAAGGTGATCTTGAATCGTATCCAGCAGTACACCGAGGGCGAGGGCGGATTGTCCAACAATCAATTTGGCTTTCGAAAAGGGCGATGCACAGTCGACGCCATTCGAACTGTCATCGAAACGTCTGATAAAGCCAGACTCAAGAAGAGAGGAGAAGACCGTTTTTGTGCGGTAGTAACATTGGATTTGCGTAACGCCTTCAATAATGTCAGCTGGACAGCGGATTCCAGGAAATGGATGTTACAGCTGGAGTACCGCAAGGGTCGATACTGGGCCCGGTTCTGGTGAATATTACGTATGATGAGGTGCTGACATTGAGCCTGCCAGAGGGAGTAAAGTTGGTTGGTTTCGCGGACGACGTCGTGCTACTAGCGACGGGTTACTCTACAGAAATCGTCCAGCTAAGAGCTTCAGAGGCTGTAGATGCGGTAGAGAGCTGGATGCACTCCAAAAGTTTGCAGTTGGCTCACCACAAAATCGAGATGATCCTGATATCAAACCTGATTTCACCGCAAACAGGCAGGATTACAGTTGGATCATGCACTATCGAATCAAAGCGTGAGCTTAAATATTTGGGTGTGATGATTGACGACCGGCTCAGCTTTAAAACCACGTTGAGTATGTATGCAAGAAGGCGGCAACAGCAACGGTTGCACTCACGAAGATAATGGCGAACAACTCGGGGATCCGAAGTAGTCAGCGAAGGATAATTTCGAGTGTAGTTTCGTCAATCCTTCGATATGGAGGGGCGGCCTGGAAATCTGGTCTTAACATCCAGTGTAATCAGCAGAAGCTGAACAGTGTACAGAGGCGAATGAATTTGCGGGTCATCAGTGCATACCGCACCGTTTCGTCGGAGGCTGCATGCGTTGTAGCGGGAGTCATGCCCATCTCGGTTTTGTTGGTGGAGGACTCCTATTGCTACGAAAATAGAGGCACGCAAAACGTGAGAACACGAACCAGAGATAGCTCCATGGCCAATTGGCAGCAGCTGTGGGACAGCTCAGAAAGAGGAAGGTGGACCCATCGTTCAATCCCAAACATCAAGGAATGGATGGAGAGAAAGCATGGCGAAGTGGATTTCTACATGACGCAATTCCTGATTGGTCATAGCAGAGTTGCAAGATTTCAGATAATCATCTGAATGTGATACTCAATGCAATGAGTATCAATCAAGCAGCACACTGAAATTCGTTGTGATACTCGATGCAACCATTTTGGAATGAAATTCATTGAACATCACATCCTGTCAAAAATCACGAGCACAATTTTGTCCCTTCATCCCTCTAATAAACAACCCTACTTTTTTCCCCACTTTTTTCGTATGCTAACTTGAGTGATGGATAAATGATAATATTCTATGAAAAAATGGAAAATAAATTCATTGTCGACAACATCTATCATTATTTTACTTTCAATAAACCGTGGGTAGCAAACATAGTTTGAATTTCAAATAAGTCGGCTTATTTTATTGATCTAAGTCAGTTTACTTCATGTTTTCCAACAACAATATTACCAAACTTTCCAACAATGTTCTTACTAATAGGCCTTTGCAATGAACAGTCCGGCAGTGAAACGTGAAAATATTGTTTGGTGCTCAATTTTTCACGTCTCACGTGTCGCTTTAGAATTCGATAAAGCCAGAGAGGCGGTTTCTCATGTAAACAATCTAAGCAGTTTAATTGAAATTCGCTGATCTGTGTTGTAAATTGTGAAGTGCTAAAACTACGGAGAAAACCGGTTTTAAAAGGTAGAAAACTTTGGATGCTTGGTCACTCCACAAACCTTGAATATTCATGTGAGAAATGTAAAATACGCTTAGTTAGCTAAGCATAGAATAAGTTAATAGAAAAATCGATATTTGTTTTAACTCTCAAGGGCTGAAATTTTTACAAAAAAAAAGATCAAAACGCAGATTTTTTTAGGTTTTTTTTTGTATTTTTCGGCTGATGACATACAAAAAAAAAAACATATGTTGAACTGTAATATGATCACAGTCATCAAATGTCATGCGGTCCCTTCTTCAGAGCATGTTGTGTACGAGTGAAGGATATCTAAATTTGGAAATATTAATAAAGATCATGTTTTCTAACAAATATGCATCTATACATTCAGAATTAAAACCTACTTTTTTATATCAACTAAATGAAAAATTTAATTATAGAAGCCGTGATGTCAGTGATAAGCTGTCCTTTGTTTCCACTTTTATTTAAATTTCTTTTCAAACGATCTTTTTTTAAACGTCCTTGGTCCTTTACATCCCTTCTCTGTTCCAAACTACTCATTGGTGGTGCAATTTTCTGCAGAATTTTTGACAGTAATAGTCACTTAGAGACTGTAAAAGATCCGGAACAACCGTAGAGAAAACCAATTTTCGAAACCAATCTTAACGTTTCCGATTTCACAAAAACCACTTCAAAATGATGTACTAGGCTGTGAATGATCAATTAACAGTCTAAACTAGCCATTTTACTAAAATTGAACAGTGTTTTTTTCCATGGGTTTCACGAATTTCTTTAAAAGGGCATTTTTATACGTACTCAACAATCTTTCAAAAATCCAGCTATGATAATAAAAAAACAATTCATTTCTAATGCATGTGTATAAAAGCTCATAAGATAATAATCAAAAAATTAGAAGTAAGGCCGCTTAACAAAAGAAGCGATTTTACAATTACTCCAAATGGTAGTACAAAAATATTTGATCAACCTTAATATTCAATGGCGCATTATTATTTCTGTCATATTCATTTTTCTATTTAGAATTCTATAAATCTTCTGGGAACGCTCTTAATAGAATAAGTGAATTTATCGGACATTAGATAGGCTGGTATGAATCATATCCTACTTTTCGGTGCAACGATCATGTTTTCTACTTCAGAAATTTCCCACAGGGAATTTCAAACATCACGCGAGACGAGATAATATTTGAAAAAGATCTGTGAGCCGGTGCAAATAAAACCGGCTTTCCTTCTCTTGAAAAAGAAAATCATTAAAATGCCTATAAAATCATTAAAATGTCTTTTTTAAATTGAAATAAAAAAGTTTAACCGTTAGGATAGAAGCTACAAACCGCCGCTTTCATTTGAAAGGGAAAGTTTTGATATTTCTTTATAACTTTTTATTTGGTTCATACATGCTTTTCATATGTGGTTGATTCCAGCCGGTTGCATAAGCTGGGATGCCATGCGATTTGATTGGAATGGTTTTTCATTGGTAACAATCTTTTTTTAATTTTTATATTTCAAAATTTTATTTGTTTGGAAGATTAAGAAACTATTTTCTTCATTTATATTAAATCTCTACATAGCTACCTATAAATTTAAACTTCGTTTTTAAGGTTGCCGCTACAAGTAAAAGCAAAGCATAGCTCGAATGCTATAAACAAAATCATAAAACTTTTTCTGCAAAATTGACAAAAAAACTTTCGGTAATTCAAAGATACTAAATTTGTAAAATTAGGCCCGGTGGATCCTTATAATTTTAATTCTGAATTTTTGTATTTCCCAGCTTAGTTGTCTTTGCGGTACTTTTTGTGTTAATATTTATTATAATCAAATATTTAGCTATTCAGATTTTGCTAATTTTTTTTTATAGTTTCTTGTAATGTCCAGAAGATTTGATATGTTTTTTTCTGGCAAGAACATTAAGCCATTGGGGGTTTTTTGAAAAATTTTGAGCTTGGGCATTTCAATGTTTGCGGATCTTTTCCATGATTGCAAAACTTTGCATCAACGTTTTTAAGAGATTTAAAAGTACATTACTGTAGGAAATACAATTCATAACTTGCATGCCTTTAATCCTCTGAATACGAGCGAGACTCATCAACATATTTGGTCATAAAAACTTTTCGCTCAGCCTGTAAAACTTTCATTAAACTAAGACAAAAATATTATAATCAGATTCATGCAAGCCATGATAATACATTCTTCAGAAAGATGTTTTAAAATCAAAACTTTCATTCACAATCAACGTTAACGTTTCACACTGAGATTCAAAAAGGAAGAACCTCACTCGATAAAATCTTAACTGAACGAGATTTCACAACTTTGCTTAAGACAGAAATAAAAAAAACGAATTCTTATCATCACCCTGATTGTACTGAGCTTTTAACAGTATGTTCTCTATAAAAATGTTTAAAAAAAGTATAACTGACCTTTAACATTCATCAAGTATAACTGAGTTTTTAAAAAGTCGTGGTATGTTCAGCTTTTTCTGAACTATAAAACTTTTTTCACTGTTTCATTGCTCAAGAGCTTGCACAAATATTATTCCATGGCATCTCTGCCTTCCAAAAAGTAGTTTTTCTGCTCGTGATTCTCAGTCTGAGAAAACGTTGACATTCAAGACAAGAACCGTTTGTGATACTCACAATGAGATTACCTAACATCACACTGAGATTCAAAAAGGGAAAATCTCACTCAAAAAAATCTCAATCTCATGAGATTTCGCAACCTTGGGTCATAGATGCTTCATGCAGTATCACCACAGGTTCGGACATGCGGCCTCGCCGGTCTGCCTAACATGCGGGAACGTGGACGAAACTCATCTATTTTAATGATGTTCTCTCGCTTCTCGATGGTCCAAAACTCGCTTATACCGATGATCTGAAACTATCACACCATCAATGGTAAAGACGACATCGATTTCCTGCAACGGCAGTTCAACATTTTTGCTGACTGGTGCGACAACAACCGCCTGCCGCTAAATCGCAGTAAATGCTCGATAATATCTTTTACTCGCAAGCGGCACCCTCTTTATGCTGAGTACATTCTCGGGGATGAAATAATCTCCCGGGTTGACCAAATCAATGATCTGGGTATTATTCTTGATCAACGGCTTGAGTTTAAGACTCACACGAACTACGTTGTAGACAAAACCTCCAGAAATCTTGGTTTCTTGTTTCGCGTGGCTAAAGAATTTAAAGATGTGTACTGCTTAAAAAGCTTATATTGTAGCATAGTCCGTTCCGTTCTTGAGTATGCTTCTGCTGTCTGGTGCCCTTTCTACCAAAATGGAGTTGAACGAATCGAGGCTATACCTTATCAGTGGCTATACAGCGGCGCTTCTTGCGGTTTGTCCTTCGACACCTGAACTGGCAAGATCCTTTTCGTTTGCCCAGTTATGAGAATCGTTGCCGGCTGATAGATTTAGACACGCTTCAAGTCCGAAGAAACGCTACACGTGCTTTGGTCGTTGCGGATCTTTTCACATCGAGGATTGACTGTACCGTGCTGCTGGAAGCTATTCCTCTCAAAGTGCGACCGCGAGGATTGAGAAACCAGAATCTGCAACTCTACGTTCCTATTCGGCTGAATAACTATGGGGCTAACAGCGCTCTTATAGGCATCCTGAAAACCTTCAACCGTTTTTCGGAGTACTTTGACTTTGGCGTTCCCAGAAATGTTTTCCGTAGAAACATATTGAACAAATCAAGAGAAATGTAGATTATCGTTAATTTTTATATGTAACCTATAAATAAGATATCATTAGGATCTAAATTTGATTCGTTGATTTTTATAAATAAACTACAATAAACAACAATAAACATATTCGCCGCCTGCGGACCAGAAACGACAGCGGACAACATGTTGCAGATAAAAAAAACAAACAAACATACAAAACGTCCCAATCATTGTTTTTACTACTTCATAAACTTAACATAAAATTAAAACATAGTTTTTTTATGAAAATCGAAAAGTTTATATATTGATCAAAGCAACTAGGGTTACCATACGTACTCTTTTAAGAGTACATGTACTCTTTTTCGATCGAGAATTGGGCGTACTCTTCATTTTGTGAAATTTTACCAAATGTCCTCTTTTTTTGTTGAAAGACATTTGATCAGAAAACCTGGCGTATTTTTCCAATTTAATGAACTTAATTTACATCTCATGCCAAAACTACAAGAGGAATACAGCTTACAACACATTACTTTAACATTTTGTTCTAATAATCATGCATTTTTAGTCGTTATAAACAGTGAGCGCGAAAGTGCCTTTGAGTATGCTAGCAGTAAACAATATGCACAAAATTTAGGCATAGTACAAGAATATTTTAAAGAAAATTTATAATTTTCATGTAAGTCACATAACTTCCAAGACATTAACAGTTTTTGATTGAATTGAAATATCTCGGTGCCTCAGATAGCACGAAATATGTGTACAGTAGAACCCTGCTTATTCAAGCTACTATTTTCATTCAAAATCCTTAAAAAATGTGTTTTATTATCACGATATATTGTTCAAGTATTAAATTTAAAAAAAAATGACCTTGATGGGATAAATTCCTAAAAAAAATCGGTATAAAATTGACATTTTTGGCAAGCTCAAAATCTAAACTTGCCAGAATCGCGCGGTAAATTGAAAAATATCACATTCATACATTAATCTTAGCATGAACCTAGCTATGCGCCTGAATGATATGCAAAACCAGAGCAAAAGGATTGGGTTTGTCAATGTATTTCGTTTAATCCGAGGTTTCACTTATCCGAGTTGGTCCCTCCCCCATTACCTCGGGTAAGCGGGGTTCTTCTGTACATCCTTTTGCATACCAATCGGGCGCAAAGCTCGCTAAATATTAGGATCTTGGTTCAACCTGATGGCTGGGATAACTCGGGAGCTCAGAAACCTGGAGTTTGGCCGAACGGGGTTCTACTGTTCCACATTTCTCCTGACTTATAAATGATAAATGATCTCAATGTACACTTTTTGGTGTCGCGGGATATGGTAACCCTAAAAGAAACTCCAGTTCACGGTATATCAAACTGAAGGATTCTTAAGATGCGATGGTATTATCTAGCATTCGATTAAAGCATTTTGGAGTAAAAATAAATATATATTATTTATTTTTACGTTAAGTTAATTTGAGAACAATGAGTACACTATGTCCAGAACATAGGAGTTTATTTCTTGTTCTAATACTTTTCCATCCTATTTATCAAATGAAACCAAAAATTACTACTATTACAAGATAGTAGGTACCTACCACTACTAGTAATTCCTTTAACTAACGTTGAATGGTTGCATTATTTCTCAACAGTTATAAGATATTGATATCAATCACATATTTTTGTATGTGATTCTTAAAATTCTAAAAACTAACCAACTAAGATCCTACAAAAACTAAAGACGCTTCCTGGAATAAGTTTACTTGTAAACTTAATTTTGAAAATCTTGATTTATTTATTGATTGCATAGCCTTTAAAAACACTTCATTCAGCAAATATTAACACAAACTAAATTACAGCTTCAGTACTTTTTTTCTCTATTTGGATCAGCCCGGAAGCCAGGATGATTGAATCGAATCATGATATCCTTCTCCATTCAATAATATAGAACAATTCTTTCACTAATGGCGATATGCAAAAATGTTATCCCATTTCCATGAATACTTCGCCGTTCAGCTGAAAGCTCGAAGCCACTTCCGAAAGAAACACAACATCGGAAATGCACATCGCGGAACTTGCTTGAACCCCTTACCGAAAACAGCGGAAAAAAATATACACCGGGCTCTCGACTCAACGATCGGAACTGAAAGTCAGAAAAAGGAAATTTTATTTTATTTCATTTCCACTTCAGTTCAATAGCAAAGAAGAAAAGTTAAGTTCCTGAAGCGCTCTTTCATTCACAGTTTCAGATTTTTTTTATTTCATCCCCCCATACCCGTCGAATTGAGTCGAGTCGTGGAGTAAAGGTGAGAGAAAGCAGCAAGCTTGCCCGGGGATTTTCTCAACACTTGTGCAGCAGCGGATTTTCGACACGACGACGATGAGCGGACGGTTCAACAGCTTTCCCCTGCTGAATTGATTGACTTGCCACCGACGTCGTGTTAGTCGACGACTTTCTTCAAATTCGTTGGATCGGTTTTCCTTCTTGTTTTTTTTTGTTTGTGAGAGAGCTCCGAAACGAAGAAAAAGTGTTTCTGGTGGTTTGCAAACTCGGGCCCAACTTTTGAAGCTGTATTTTTTATGGGTCAGCAAAATTCATAAAACTTCTTTTTTATGATGCATGAAGAATGACTCGTCAGTTTGTCCTGAAGTAGACTGTAACTGAGTTGAAGAGTTGAACCATCTATGAATTATTGAAGGCGTTGATGGGATATACGGGGATTTAGGGCTTTGTGAATCCCAAAACCCTTAATGTGATTTATCGCTTAAATATGCTACTAAAATGGTTCCCCGCAAGGAAAAATACAGAGACATGGTAAAGAATCTACGTTAAATCACAGATGAACAGATGTACAAGCTCGAACAAAAAAATTTCAGAAACTTGTGTAAAATTTCCAGTGCTCTCTTTTAAAGAAACCGTTAAAAAGTGACGAAAAACAGTGCCATCTATTGCTTGATTTGTAACTTTTGAACGGCGCAATAGATGGCACTGTTTTTAGATAGCTCTTTTGAAAGTAAGAATTTTTCAAAAGGGAGCAATGGTATTTGAACTCATTAATAAATAAGTTTCAATACTATTAGATGAATTGCTCTATATAATAAAATGAACTACGAACAAATTTCAGCTGAGAAAAATAGCTTCATCTTAATGTTGTCACTGGAGGGACTGACGAAATGACAGATGTACAAGCTTGAAACGTATGCAAAATTTCAAATGCTATCATTTAAACAATCCTAATCAAATTTTGAAGTACCTGATTCTTGAAAAACCGCAATTGTATATTATCTCAAAAATTAATAAACTAAAATCGTAGAGAAATGGATGGCTTCAATATATTCACAACAAGTTAAATTCATCTGGTTCATTTTACTTTGATTCTTTTTACGAAAAAGACTAATTAACAACTTTGAACACGCCAAAAGAATCAGTTACTTTATCCAGTTGAGCTTAAAATTAACAATCCAACGAAGAAATTCAGATTCTAGGCTTCTCTGAGCGGGCATTTTCATGCATCATATCTGTTTATAATAAGTGCTTCATGCTATTTTGAAGCTATTCAAAAAACAGCTTTAAGCGTAAAATTTTGATAACGCAAATCATAAATATGTAATGAATCTTCAACATCCATTTGCTCGAAACTCGTCAAATAGTAATACGACCTTTTCATAATTGATCAAAAGTTTGTTATTTTGTTTTGTTTTCATTTCATTTTCTTCTTGAAAGTTCTCTCTGGTGTCCTTGGAGACATCTGGTGGCTCAACCAATAAACATAAAATTGATTCAAAACGGTCGTCGGGACTTTACACACTTTTCAAGGCTTAGCTTGTACATCAGTTCATCAGTGGTTAAATATGTTTCTCATTGCTCGTAAAATTTCTGAAACAAGTAAGGCAAATCTACATACATACTTCGAAATTGTTTTAAGCAGAAAGAATTCAATGTTAACTTCTTTAACTTTGTGTTATTCATTCAAGGCACATTGAATCTCATCTTTGGTAGGTTTAATTGCTCCGAACAAAGTTGATACTAAACCACTCGAATGGCCGCTTGATTGGGATCGATCCCAGATACGATTGGATAACGCTCTCGAGTTCATGCAAATGAGATGCAAATGAAGGAGGACATTATCTCTCTCGAGATAGGTCCTCCGCAAAGATGGGCCTCGGATTCGAATCATTAGAGCAGCACACCTTCAGCCACGCTCAAATGAATGGGAAAATGATCAAACGAGTTTGGTAGAAAAATTAAAGCAAAATGATCATTTACTTTATGAGCAAGCAACTTGAGCTGAAAATGAAAGAAATCTTTCATTACGTCGGGTTAGTTGGCAAATGAGGCTAAAATTTGCATTAATATTTTCCTGGTAATGCTGATTTTACGTTGTTTCTTCGTACACCCCCCATACATTTTTCCAACTGTATATTCGAGTCTCATTCTTCAAAAAAAATATGAGCAAAAAAGCACACCGGTGAAAAACTCTGAATCAAGCGCAATGCAATCAGGAAACAGCCCGGAGGCGAAAACGATAATTAAACGAAAGAAAAGACAAATTGAAAGCGGCAAATCGAAAACAAACGTACCAGGCCAGTCCAAGAAAAGCGTCTTGTGGATTATAAAATTTTACTTCAGAAACCAAACTGTGGAGCATTCTTGGGGAAAACTATGCTTGCAAGCAGCATGGCCAAAAAAAACACTTTGATAATACAATTTGAGTTTCACTTGTTCATCTTTTAGTTACGTTGTTCATGAATAGCCCAGTCCGAGGAAAGAAATACAAAATACAAACGAAAGCTTCAAATACTAACTAAGAAGGGGGGAAAAAGTGTCGGTGGAAATTCAAAGATCCAATTATGGCATCTGGCTCCGGTATTAATCTGAGCTAGACTTGCGGGTTATTTTTATTTTGCTTGGGCGAAACTGAAATCGGGGTGAAAAAGTTTCCTCAACTCCCAATGGGAGAAATCATTATTTTCTAATGAACCGGAAGCAAACTGTAGCCAACTCCCCCCAGTAAGGCCACCGTCGCCGTCGTCATCATCGTCCTTTTCCCCGACGCTCAACAAAACCCTGCAATAAAAGTACGAGTCGTAATGAAGCAAATGTATGTATGGAAGAAACATGGCAAACAGATACAACAAAATGGAACCGGAGCAGGACCAACAAACGTAAAAGTTCTTTCACGAAACTGTTAACTTTCTGCCAATGTCATTGTAATGTTTGGCTTGAGCTTTGTTTACTTGTAGCAAAACACGACCGCTAATTTTACGACCATATAAATAATTAAGAAGTAATTTTACGACTTGAACACTAGACTTCGTTTGGTAGGATTCTGTAAGTTTTCTAGGTTCAATAAAAAGTGATTTGCGGAAGATTTTTTTTAATGATTTCATGATTTTTTCCACAGAAGCACTTGTGAACAGGGACAAAGTTATGATTATAAAATTTTTGACTTGTAAACATACAGGGTGTTCAATGAGTTCGAATACAAATTAAAATAACGGTTATTCAAAATCAACTGGGCCGATTGTTTTTTTTTACTCCACCACACCTTTTGTTTGGGATTTTTTTTTTCCTTAAACCAATTACACAGCCAACCAAAGGTTAGGAGGTATTTTGCCCAGATATAATGTATTAGTTTTGTACCTTAAACTTAACCTAAAGTTAGAACATTTTCTAAAATCGCACTCAATATTGAAAGCCGATCGTCTCGGGATAGGGTGAACCAAATTTCAAAATTTAAATTGCATTAGAATCCTTATTCTTTACTTCTCTGAACAAGTAAAGGAACTGCCGGTGGTGGGCCCCTCAACGATGCCTGCCTCCGGTGGAAACCACTTCTCTCTTCAAGCAACCAAACAATCTGGCAATAAACGCGGAACCGAGATTGGACAAGATCCAGACAACCCTGAATAATTTTGACAACGACCTACAACGAAAACTGAAACGATAAGGACACATATTAAAACTACAAAATAAGAAACGTGCAAGTCCTCAACACTTGGAGTGGTCCCATTAGAAATTTTCCTGTATTGGGTGAATTTATTATAATACGGGAATTCTTCCCCACCACTTGGGAAAGCCCCTTCAGGGCCTCTCTCGTACTTTGAAATTATTACAAAGAGACGAACCAGCCCGAGGCTGAAAGTCTCTATGATAGAGAAAAAATAAAAAAAAACTTCTCCAAACACAGTAAAAAAATTGTGCAAAAATTTAAAAACTTTTAGTTAATAAAATAGACACTTAAGTTATCGTCCAAAAGATCGGGATCACCCCTTAGAATGGTGTATCCGCCAAAAGTTTGGGATCATTCTTTTAAAAACATGCAAATTTATCTCATTCATATCTTTCTCATCTAACATCGTATTCCAGATCTGAAGGGTGAATTTGGTAGCTTAGGAATTGTTGTTTTTTTTTCATAAATTCATTCAAAAATTATATTTAAAAGTGATAACCTTAAAAAATTCAGAATCATAAGAGTGAACTTTAAAAAACAATACATTTCAGGTGAAAAAAGTGAGTAAAATAATTCAATCCTGGCTCCTTAAACCCCGCCGTTTAAGCCGTTTCAAATAAATGATTTAAAAAAATACATGCATATTAAATCGGTATCCGAAAATTCACAAAATGTTTGGTAACTTAAGGGCTTAATTTTTTATGGAGTTATTAACAAATCCTGTTTAGAGGTTCCTTTTGCACTGCTAAACTGATATGACACTGGACCAAGGTTGCCGTAAAAAAATCTGTGTTTTTACGAAAAAAGATTCTGACTTTCTGTGATTTTTACCAAAAATTCTGTGACGATTTTCTGTGATGCTTTTTCCATTAATTTCATTCAAGATTCTTGTCAAATTTCGTCTTTTTTACATTGTACTAAAGAAAACTCGTTAAACATTACCAATTTTATCATATTTCTCCAATTCAAAGATAATTATCCAAAATTTATGTTGACATAAAAAATTGAATTTTGAAAAATCGATCAACATTTTAGAAATTCTGTGAAATCTGTGAATATTTCAAAAATTCTGTGTTCTGTGACACAGATTCTGTGATGAAATTTAGCTCAAAATTCTGTGAAGTTATAGATTTTTCTGTGATTTCGGCAACCTTGCACTGGACCACAATTCCACCAACTGTCTTAACTGCTTACCTACGTGATCAATACTTAGTTCTTTTAAAAATTGGACAGTTACGAATGCGTGTATCTCAAATACTTTTTATTAAGGAAATAAAGGTAATCTTATGATGGTTAATGAAAAAAATTGAAAAAAAATATATTGATTGTTTTTTGTAAGATAAATTTCTACTTCATTCGTGACACCTCCCATCGCCCGGCACACACTTTTAGTCATGATATTGATCAGTTTTTCAAACTTATACTTTGTCTCATCTGTGTTTTGGGTGGCTACATCCTCCTCCTTCAATTTCTGCTACATATCCAATACTTCTCATTTAAAAGAAACTGAGGGCAATTTAGTGGATACAGCTGTTTCGAAATTAACACAATTTGATTATTTTTGAGCCACTTAAAAGCTGTTTTAATGGAATTTCTCCTGGCAAAAACTGACAATAACGAAGTAAAACCATCATGAGATTGAACTTCAAGTAGGTATAATCGGTTAGTAAAGATCGTAGGTTGCGAAGGATACATACACGATTACTCTTTTTAGGCTTTTAACAACAGCGAAAACCAAAGCTTTTGTTTTGAAATTTGTTGTTTCTCTTCCACAGGAGCAGAATTTTGGCAAATCATTATATTTTATACAGAACAACCAGCAAAAACATACCACCATCAGAAATCATCTATTTGATTGCCCGGCTTAACAGCTTATGAGCTCTGTAACTAGAAAAAAAAATTTTTTTTAAGTTGTGTTTTAATAGTCATAGCTAGGTAACACTTTCAGCTTATCAGTGAAAAATTTGTGGAACTTTTCAGCGAACTACCCTTAGTTTTTCGCATATTAAAAATAAAAAAAATCTGGAATGCGTCTTGACTTCCCTGATGACTCTAAACCGTAGTTGTCGATCATGTGCTTCACTCCAATGCTTGATTTGAATTTGTGGACATTTTTGACCTTGTATGCATTGCATACTTTTCCAGCAGTCACACACAATTATTAATTGAATAATCAACGGTTTTGTCGCATCTAACAATTCCATAATGACGGATTTTGAAGCAAACTGTGCAAAATAATTTTTTTCTTTTTACCTTACATAGTTAATATCGCAAATACGCGTAAATATTAAATTTTGACAAAAATAGGTCTGATAGTAGATACTCACTGGCAGCAAAATGCTGTCAAAATTTTGAATATCCGTTTACTACGAGCTATTAGCAAAAGAAAGTGTCCCATTTCTAAAAGAACTAAGCTTTAATAGTACACTGGTAGTCACGGTGTACAATATAATAAGGTGATATCTTCCCGATAATGTCGTCATTACTATCCATCTAGTGATCTACGCGCGCAAAACTTTTTGCCTGACACGCTATAGGCAGATAGTAATGACGTCACTAGTTTTCATTCAAACGAGTTGTTTACTCGTATTAGTAGCCTACCTTATATACTTATATCGTGACTGGTAGTGATGGGATGGAGCCAGAATTCAAAAATTACTCCACGTGTTCTAATGACACGTAGAAAAATATATTGAAATTTCATTTTCTACCAAGCAATTTCAGCCTGCTTTAATTTTCCTGAGTGAAAAAGTATAAGTTGCTATGGTGTTCAATTTGTGTGTTGTTTTCTTTCGAGTGAAAAAAAAATTACTTGGTATATCCATTGAGCTTTGAAATTTGAGGAACAAAATTTGAAACATACCCACTTATGAAAATCAACCCATCATTCAAAAATGATTCCAATCATTAGGATGATAAAATTGAAAAAAGAATTGCATTATAGAATTGAAATTAAAATTTATATTACAAAGAATTTCACTAATTCACTTATTTCACTAAAGTTTGATTTTTTTTCCGTGTCAGTCAGTTAACTTAGTAAAAACTGTCCAAGAAAAAAGCGGGACATTTTGAGGAAAAAGCGGGACAGCGGTACAGCGGGACATTCAACAAAAAAACCGGGACATGTCCCGCTTTTGCGGGACGGATGGCAACCCTACAATAGTGGTAAGATCGATCAATCAACTATCTAAAGTATGTAATTCTGTTAGATTTTTAAACTGTTAATACCATTCAAAGATGCGGGTTTTTCTGCTCTTAAACTGCTGAACATCTAAATACCGTCAAACGGGGCATCAAGCAACAACAGGGATAGATGCAAGATGCATCATTTGGATATCACAATACATAGGGAAAATAAGGGTATAATGGCCACCTTAAGCAAAACGCTTATTTAACCACAGAAATCAGCTATAACATGTGAGTTACATTACTGTTTCATATTCAGTCACTGAAATCCTCTATTTCCTAACTAGCTGAAACTTAAAAAATTAGATAAAAACGTTTAAAAATGCATTTTAAAAAATTTTGCCGAAAGGTGAAAATTAGTCACTGTAAGGGCATAATGAGAACCCCCCTGGTGCAGTATAAGCACAATAAATCTGGTCACGATGAGCGTTTTCTACCGTAGGAGCTAGCAGCGAATTCAACTCTATGAGTCAACTGAACTGAATCCTGCTCGTGGGTTTTTTTTTTATAAATGATCGATGCATTTTGCACTAAACGGTGTGTCGTAGATCCACGAAACAAAGCAATAAAGTTTGAAGAATACAAAAAATTCACACACACTCATACATTATGTTTTTGGTGTTTGTTTAGCGGATGATGCTACTAGCCATTAAATTCAATAATCAAAATAATCAATTATTAATAGTAAATGGAAAAAATACCTCTCCGACACCTCAGCAATAAGCTAAATCGTCAAATAGAACTAGGCGAGCTCTATAATTCAGTTGACTTCATCGAGTTGAACTCGCTGCTAGATTCTACGGCAGAAGATGCTCATCATGCCCCGATTAAGTGTGCTCTGTTCGCCCCGAGTCAACAAATTAAAGTAAAAACACGTTTAAAATTGATAATAGTGAAAAATAAAAATTAAATGATGGTGAAAATTGAGGAACAATGTGTACATTAGACCGCTGCAAGCTTTGTAAGGAAATTTCGAATTCTCAACTTTTAACACCTCCCATAACTTGATTTGGTTGTTTTGCTGCCAGAAAAAGCAAAAAAAAAAATTTAAGCGATCCATCTAGTCCTGAATTAGCGTAACGAGTTTTAATTTTGTATGGAAATTTGTATGGGAAAACAAAATTTTTCATTCAAAAACCGCCAGAGATGTACTGAAAGTTCCAAAAATTCCAAATTTGGATGAAACATATTGCTTGATTCTTGCAGTACAATTCATGTGAACAAAGCACAAACCTAACTTGTACCCCAGAAAAGTTATTCGCAGTTTTGCAAAATTTTTGTTTTTGAAATTATTTTTTTTAATTTTGACGTATTTGTCTGCTTATTTTAAAGCTGTGCCGTGGGATGAAAATAAAAAAAATCCAAAAAATGCTTTGCATTGCCAGAGAATTTATTGATTTAAATAACTTTTGCAAAATCATCTCATGCAATTATAAACAGCACTAGCAAGCAAGGTCTGCCATTTTTAAATACTTTTCAATGGATTCAGATTTTTTTTTTATTATGAAACTAGCTGACCCGGTGTGCTTTGCTACACCTTTCAAAATCAAGTGATATTTTCAAAAAAATTTCAAATTTTTATTGTTTTATTGGCATTATTTTAAATCAAATTATAACATAACTAGCAGACCCGATAAACTTCGTTTTACCATGTTCAACTTGGCGTCCATTTTCCATTTTTCCTAGTTTTCTTTACATTTCCCTTTACTCGAATCGTCCCGCATAATTCTATCAAAATTAAACCTAAGAATTTTACTACAACGGGTCTTTTAAAATCCAATTTTCGTTACTTGTTCCATAAATAACTGTAGGTTGATAATATGTGTGTTTCATTTGCTGTATTCCATTTAGTAGACTTATTCCGTTTTTTTGAGTTCACATTAAGGTTTAAACCGAAATAAAAAAGTTTCTCATTTATTGGAATATATTGCTTATGAATCTTTTTTAAAATAGAATTTTGAATATCGGGACAATTTTTGGCGTATTTGCCGAATATTTTACCTAACGCAGCGCTTTCAGCTCCCAATTAGCTTTGGATGGTGTATTTTTTAGAGCTGAAGAAATGAAACACATAAGAAAAGATTTTTTAACTAACCATTTTCAAACAGCTTTTTATTCACCATCCTCATGCTTCGAAGCAGTTTGAATTAAAATCCATATTTTCACCAAAACCATTTCCAAAAAGTTTCGCCTGATACTTAAGTTATAGACTTTACACATTTCAACTTAAAATGTTCCCAAACAGCACTTGTCATGGCATTAAATCTGACGATTTTGTATACTGTAAATTCCTTTTTTTTATTCAAGCAGAAAATGCAAATTAATTCCTTTGAACTTTAACCCAATGAATCAAAGAAACGATTGGTTTAAAAAAGAGGAAAACATATGTTTAGATATATTCACCCATTATTTTAAAGATTCTAATTGAAGCATTGGAATTATCTGATTTCAAAATTTCCTGAAAATTGTTTTTGGTGATCTGTGATTTCATTTTGGATTATGTAATATTTTTAAGATTTAATAACATTTAATTGAAAAGCAGATTTTTTTTAAATTTAATAGATCGAAATGAAATAATGTGTTCAGGCTTCGATGGATTCGTGAGTTCATTTCAAAAATGAAACACCGCTGCAAATGCAAACGAATATCACCACAGTTCAACTTTCATATTTTCAGAAAAAAATAATATTTCCAAAAAAAATATTAGTTATGTCGAAGTATACATTTGTCCCATTTATTGGGGCTAGTGAAAATACATAGGTCTTTTTCAGATGCGTCAGTGAAAAGACTTTAAAATGAATTTAATACTTGTTCTTGTTTGTCTGTTTTATCAACTTTCATTGATACATCCTAAGTTTTTCTCCGGAATAAATTAATGCTTGGTACTTCAATTTCACTGAATGCTGTTAAACCAAAAGACCTTGATTTACAATGACCTTTATAATAATTTTGAATATCCACTTCAGATTCAACACTCGGGATATCCTTTCCGGCCATTTTGGAGATAAAATTCTTGAATTGTAGATGTTGGTTGAGAAACAGGCGCCTAATTTTTAAATTTTTTCCAGCGATTAATTAACAGTATGCTTTGGTTACTATTATCTTGGAACGACGTTTGCTAGCGACGCCTCGCACATGGATACGAAAAACAAACCCCTCAAAGAAAAGAAACTTTCTAAAAATGGATGCCTGACTTTTCAATTTCAGATTTTAGCAAAACAAAATTTATTTGTTTTATTCGATCGGCAAAATGTCAATCTGAGTCACATCTAGGCGTCATTCATAACCATGTGCTGTTGAAATGACCTAGGAATCAAGTAGAAAAAATCACATCAAGGCTTCATATCGCCACCACTTGCATTGAAAATATGCTTGGTTGAGGAATGCGCGCCAAAATATTCTCACTGATCAGTATGCTAGGCCATGGTTACTTTCTTCTAACGACGTCAGGTCGCGACGCCTCGACCTTGGAGACGAAAAACAAACCGCCCAAAGGAAAAAAAAAATCTCGAAAAAATGGAAGCCATGACTTTCATTTAATTCAAAAAACTACAAATTTAATAATTACGGACAATTGATGCTACTTTGTGTTGTTTTTATTCGATATAAACCGATTCGCATGGCTACAGAATATTCTAAAAATAATTTCATTCGAATCGTTTGGGTCATTTCGGAGGAGTAGTACTACAAACACCGTTACAAGAGAATTTTATATAATAGATATATGGTCGGGATTCGACCAGACCGAACTGAACGCCATCAGCATTTTTTCGAGACACTTGAACTTCATGTGCAAATATTTCCATTTAGAAACAAAATCTTTGATGTTTATGAGCTAGAAAAAATAGTTTATAATTCGAGGAATTTATTTTAATTATTCGTATTCGGTTTTGCGATCTAGGATATTAATAACTCAAGATTAAGTTTCCATTATTTTTAAATTTTCTTATGGCGCTCAGTTCGATCTGGTCGAAGGCCGGCCATATAAGCAACCGCTATAAAATGAGAGCTGCAGCTCGAGTTTCGAATTGCAACACAAAGATAACTTAAACAAATATTCTGAATCTTGCTCTATAAATTTGTGTTAAAGATCTGATAATTTGAATCTGTCTGGAGGGTCTCAAATTAATCGGGCGCAAACAATCTAACTTATACAATACGGTTATTTTTTCTTGATATGTTCTGGATTTATGCTGAAAAACTGATAAGAGAGCCCCTCCCCTGTCCTTACCTTCACCCCATGCTGAATGGAGGTCGTGAATTTTAATTATCATACCTAATTTTTTCGTTCCCAAAAATCCTCTTATATCAAATATAGTTCCATTGGTTAATAAGTTTTTAAGCTTTACAACAAAATTTATATGGAGCCTCCTCCTTTCTTCCCCTCTCTACACTGTAAAGCGTAAGGATCTATAACAATCGTAGAAACATATCTCGTAACGAAGTACATTTCCATGCTACATTTGTTCCCATTTGTTGGCTTCGTTAGCATAAATTGAGAACTACCTACTCACTGAAAGGAGGATGGTGTGTCGGATAATCATAGAATCATACCAAAATTATTTTCCATGTTAAGGTTGGTCCATTTCTCGGATTTTGTAAAAAAAAAGGTTAAATGTAAGCCTCCTCTTCCTTTCCTATATTCTCAATTCTATCACCCTACGGCAAGAAAGGAATTGTTTCACATAGAAAAAATATTTTTCGTACTCAAATACTTTTTGATGCCAAATTTCGTTTCATTTGCTTGATAAATTCTCGAGTTATGCAGAAAAAAATTATATGGAAACTCCCCTTTCCCTCTTTATATCTTTCCGTCTAAAAAAGGTGGGGCTTCAATTTATGATAGAAACATTTCTCGTATCCAAATACCCTCATATGCCAAATATGGTTCAATTTGCTCGATCAACTCTCCAGTTATACCGAAAATTGTAAGGGAGACCTTTCCTCCCCCTTTTCATCCACCTCTTTGAAGGAGTGAGGGATACCAAATATTCATAGAAGCATTTCTCGTACCCAAATATCGTTCCATATCGAATTTGGTTCCATTAGCTGTTGTATTTCTAGAGTGATGCAGTTAACATTGAATGAAACTCCCCACCCGCTTTTCTTTCTCCCCGCTGGAAGAAGGAAGTGGTCTCTAACAATCATTAGAGCATTTCACGTTCCCAAATACCCGCCCATGCTAAATTTGGTTCCATTTGCTTAATTAGTTTTTGAGTTGTTTAAAAAATTACAAAGAGGCCCCTCCCCCCTTTATTTCTCTCTACAGGAAAGAGGGATGAGTCTCAAATAATCATAGAAATATTTTCCGTATCCAAATACTATCCCAAGCCAAATTTGGTTCTATTTGCTTTATGAGTTTTTGAGTTATGTAAAAAAATGTGCAAGAGGTCCCCTCCCCCTTTCTACTGAAAAGAGGGAGGGGTCTCAAATAATCATTGAAATATTTTTAGTATTCAAATACCTTCCCGTGCCAAATTTGGTTCCAATATCTTGATTAGTTTTCGAGTTATTTGAAAAATTGTAAGGTAGCCCCCCTCCCCCCTTCCTATCGCCCCACTGAGAGGAGGGAGGGATACCTTATATTCATAGAAATATTCCTCGTACCCAAATACCACTCCTAGCTAAATTTGATACCATTTGCTTGATTGGTTCTCGAGTTATGCAAAAAATTGTCTTTTGTTTGGAAGGCCCCTCCCTCCCTTCATGAGAAAGGGAGGGGTCTCAAACCATAATAGAAACCTTCCCCTGCCTCCAATACCCCCATCTGCCAAGTTTCATGCAAATCGGATCAGTAGTTTTCGAGTCTATAGGGAACAGACAGACAGACAGACAGACAGACAGACAGACAGACAGACAGACAGACAGACAGACAGACAGACAGACAGACAGACAGACAGACAGACAGAAATCCATTTTTATATATATAGATGGTCATATCTTTTTTCATAAAATTCTTAGCTGCTTGTCATGTTAGCAAAAAATAAAGCTTAAGAATAGTCAAAACCAAAAATTAAAGACCGACTTCATTTTAAGCTTATTTGAATTTTCTGCATGGTTTAATGTGCAAAATTTTCTTTTTCCATACAAATTTCCATACAAAATTGAAACGCATTGCGCTAACTCAGGAATCAACCAAATCATCTAAAATTTTACACTGATGCTTGGTGACCCAAGAGGCATAGAAAAAACATATGGGAGCAAAAATTTTCAATTTAATGCAGCGGTCTAGTGTACATCGTGTTGCACTGTTTACATTATAGATCATGATGGTTTTACGATCATAAGAGCATATTTTCCGGTGCTCAAAAATTATAATATTTCCGTAACTTGAGAACCTAGCTGTTTTTTTTTTCAAACATTTCTATAAAGAAGCTAAAGAAATTTCTTTCTTGCTGATAAATTAATACTATAGAAAGTACGAAACTAATCCTCATAAAAATGTATTTAAGAAAATGCGTACTTTTGAAGAAAAGAGGAGTGAAAACCGAGTAGGCTGCGGCCGTGAACGACGGGTGTGATTTTTTTTTCGCTGCCAATTTGGAGAAAAATTCATTTTTTCTTGTCATTTGTGCTGAAAATTTGTTCAAATGTTAGAGATTCTCAATCTGTTTTCAAAAACGCCCGGAACGATTACCACGACGTTAACAGCAGACAGTAGTGTCCTCTGCAACCAATGCAATCAGTATCAGCAATGCTTCGGGAAGTAACATCAACGCTTCGCAACAGGCCAGTTTATTATTAGCTGACCAAAAGAGCTAGCTACAACAGCCCTCGAATTCCTGATCAAGCCATGGGGATTCTGGTGAGGATGTGCCTCATGCGGCCTTTTTTGGTTGGCTAGCAGAGTACAATTACGAAGAACCTCGGGTCGACTTTGACGAGGGGGTGACACTAATCAAGAAATCCAAAATACCGTGTAGTGTGTACCCGAAGGGGTGGTCGGCCAACAGGAAATGCTACTGCGGGATGTCTAGGGGCTCGAAGATCATACGTGGTGAACCGGGTGGCAATGGTGGTGCCGAACCTTCAATTTCGGAACTCGTTGAACTTTTACGGGTCCCAAATGTTGCTGAGCAATGGCTGTTGCTCGCAAGGTGGGTGTTGTTGGTCACTAGCCGTTTCTCAAACCCTTTCACACGTTGGTCAACCCCCGGTAAGTGCAAGAAGAGCGATTGTTGGCAACTGGTGGATTTGGCTGCAGGCTTACCCATTCCTGTCTTTTAAATATTTCTGGAAATTATCCCTTTCAACATGTATCCTTTTCAAATGAAAAAGAGGTAAGATGTAAAAAGTGTTTTTTTTTTTCATATGTTCAAAAAAGCTTAAATCTATTATGGGGTTCAGCGGGGGGTTGGACAGGAAATCAAACGATTGGAAGACTGATATACAATGGATTGTGGGTTCAAGCCAGCCGGAGTATCTCGACAAATTTAGAATCATGAGAAGGATACTTAAGAACCTTTTCAGAATTCTTTATTTTTTTCGAACAGTTGGAAGGGAGTGAGATGAGTCAAACCTGTCCCAAGCCAGTGGTAACGGACCCCTTGGTTGTGCTGCAATTATTGTTGATGAGATAAGCATGAACAATATTTGAATATGCGATCGAGACTTCCCGTACCGCCTCGGGTCGAAAGACCTATCAGCCACTGGTGGGTTTTCATACATACATACATACATACTTTTGAAGAAAAGAGTAGTGCTTACTATGCCCGGGTGTTCGTTATGCCCTTATCCCCCCTATTCAATTTTTATTGTAATATATTGTAACAAAGTTATCATTTAATGATAAATTAGTAATGATGACATAGTTTCTCCCATCATGAGATAGTTTTTTAATGTTCATGATACTCATAGGAAATTTAAGAAATCGAGCAACAAATGTACAAATTTTTTAAATTTTCGATTCCGTAAAAAACTTTTCCAGGATGACGGATTGGCTTGGTGATATCACCAAAAACTTTAAATTGCCTTTATTATCGTATACCAACACTGTTGGTGTAAAAATATTTCTCGGAAAGTCTCCAATTTTTTTCAAACAAATATTTTTATAATTCATTTACCAGTCTTAACTCAAATGAATCAAAATGAAAATCAAATAATGACTATTTTAATCTCGTTTCCATATGCTAGAATATGTTTGCTTTGGTTCACGCGTTTGTTAATTTTAAAATTTCATCCATCCAAACATTAATTTTTTATTTTAAGCTAGTAGATTTTTTTTTAAGTATTTGTACCCCTAAATGTATGCAGCACCCCTATGCTTTTTCTTCAAAAATATTTTAACAGAAGAAATGTAAAATTTCACTCGAACGAAACCAAACATGACTGAAGTTGGTGGCCAAAAAAAAATGTCCCTGAAAGGTTAAAAGTGTTGCTCAGCACCTCAATCATGTAAAATAACTCTAAAAGACAAATTTTTGCTAGTTCCAGAGCTCATAATCTGTGTAGCAGGTGCCGAGCCAATGCGACGGATACATTTTGATGGACGACAAAAGTTGTGAAATAAGCAATGTTTCACAAGCTACAGCAATTGAATTCTGTACCATTTTTGCTTCTGATAAGGTCCCTAGCAGAATAAAGTTAATATTTGCTAGTTGCTTCAGGAAAAATATCATGATGTGGCAGACTTCGCTCCTTGTCAAAAAAAAACAAAATTTTCATAACGAAAACTTTGGATTTTGATGTTTTGAGAGGAACCTTGCTTCACCGTGTGATTTCTTCTCTTGACGCCACTATAACTTCTTAACTTCTTAAACGTAAAATGGGTGTATTGAGACAGGGTCTGGACGGTTGTCCTAACATTTCTGTCTAATACTGCTCTGCTAGCCTACGATGATGCTCTCAAAATAAAAAATTAAAATTGATGCATCATTTTAGAAAAAAAAAAATAAACAGGATTCAAAAAACAATGAGCGGTGAGTGGAGGGTGTCAAATTTACAGTATAAAATTCAAACAACTTCAATCAGGCATTAAACCTACTAAACTAGGCATCCCTTTAGCACCTAATAACTTTTGAAGCCGGGCTCACTCTGCAAAACCGTCAAAGTATCCTAAAGTTGTGTCCCTTCGGCATACTGAACATAGTTTGTAGCGATCCTTTTCCTTTCCGAGAGTTATACGAAGAAATTCTTTCATGCCCGGCTGCTGTGGGACCAAGAAATCTTTTGCGTATTCCCAGTTCAAAGCTCAACTAACTACATAGAAGTAGCATCACTATCAACGGAAGTTGGTTAAACGATTTGCCGACGAACTACTTCTCCTCATCTGTCAAGTACAGCAAGAGTTGCAATTGGAATTGAACTTTGACTTTTTTCTTTGGATTGAATGAAAGGAGAGAAAAATAACTTCAAAGATAAAATAAATCTACTCGTAGAGTCGATTCGTGACATAAACGCTATTTCTAGCACTAGTTCAAGTAGGTACTGGAAAAAATTAGAATTAGTTTTTATAAGGCTTCCAGCGATGTCTTCTCTTTTGGTACTTCGATTAATTGCTGCATTAAGTTTTTAAGATGTGAGTTTTATAAAAGAACATCGGCTCAGTGGTATTATTTAAATATGAAAAATATAACCGGGTAAATTATTCCAAAGTGTTTTTATAATCTAATCGTTGATTGCATGCTTCCGAAAATCAATCATTTTCACTGAGCCATGCTTGACTACATTCAGAGCCAAAAAATCAAAGCAGTCAAATTTTCCTTCTTCAACCAAATCATACAAACAATCATGCATGACAACGACGCTTCTGTATTTCAAACACTTTTGCGATACATGATGAGATAAAAAAGGACGCAGACTATCAGAAATGAACGTCTCGATGCTGATTTCCTTCCCCTAACAACTTTCAACCTTTAGGATCATAACTGATATGTATCAGTTCTGAGCGATCTATGTAGGCTATCAGATATTTTTTTATTTTTCGTTTTGCCTAGAAGGACAAAATCATGACTAGGTAACCGCAATGAACTGTCCAGCATGTGCTACAGCTTTTTTGAACATGTGGTCCTGGTATTTATTCAGATTTTTCCTTTTGAAACATTAATGATCGTCTATCAATAACGAGCATTATCAACAATGATGCGAGGATAGACGTTCGGGAATGATTGAGGGAGCGACGTTCAAAATGTATCACCAAGTATGTCGATCACCGTCGATTAGCCACGTGACGAATAGCAACGGTAGCCTCCGGTGGAGCATTGTATATCTTCTTGTATCAAGTTAGTGTTGATTTTCGACATATATTCAATGGGTACTTTTACCACGTGCGTATCACAGCACTCGGAGGTAGCATCATTCTAGCTAGAAACCATTCCTGATTGCTTTTCTTGAGCGATTTTCCGACCACTGGTTGATTGTTTCCAATTATGCACCGATGAATGCAGTTCACGGAATTCGATTTATTTTATGGATTGGGTGCCAATTATCAGATTTGGGTTGAGCTCGTTTGCATCAAATTGAATAGCTGATAATAGAATTATTAAATAATCCACCATGTCAAAGGCATGACTTCTGTGGATTTGTGTCAGCTGAATTGAATTGAGAAATGTGTTGAGAGCTTATATCTAAATGGACATCTGATTTATTTTTGCAATTCATGTTTATTAACTCAATTGTATTCTTTGTAAGTTAATCTTATTGTGCGGTGATATTTGGACGATGAAAGCTAGTAAGGTGATGTGGTTCACAAGAAATGCCATGTCTAGCCGGAATTTTGACCACAACTGACATCTCCAACAATTATGATAGTATAAATTTGCTAATACAAAATCTAATGACAATTTATTTTTGAATCCTAGAATAATTTAAGTGTTAATTCAGCTGAACAAGTTTTTAATATACTTTGAAATCATCAGAAAAATGTATTGAGAGCAAACAACTTTAGACATTAGATAGTAAATTAGGGTATTTTTTCAAAACCGAAAATCTGAAAACAGCTTTTCAGACAAAGCATGGCTGAATGTTAGCTGCAGAAGAAATAGGTAGGTATCTCTAAGTTGAATCGGTTTAAACTGCACGCTGTTTTACAGATCAAAAACTTGTAAATTTGGTAATGCTTGAAACTACCCTTCCTCGAGGACCAGCAGCAGCACAAAAAAAAAGCATCTAGAAGTGACGCGAATGTGCTCGCCAGGCACATTACTCACTCAAACCTTTCACGTACCGGGTGTTTGTGTTGATATATGCGGATACGGATGTGCCCGTTAACACATGGGTGAACTTCCGGTCCATTGGTCAAAGCCGGGTCTATCCGGTCATTCCGGCTGGAACGTTTTGCCTCTTATCGGTGTTGCACAACGGTTTGTTAGGTGTACCATTTATGTGCAGCCTTTTGCCACCAACAAAAGTCCAAGTCCAAGCCCAAGCCCAGCGAGTGACATTCCCTTCGCTCAGAATGCTCAAAACGCTTCGAACAAAAAGGGATAGAAACACAGTAAAGGTAACATACCCACCGATAAAGGTGCTGGACCATGGAACAAACTGTTCTGCAATCCTTTAACTTCAAAGGCGGAGCATTGTGTTACGTTACGTGTGATTGCAAAACACTGGCTATTTATAACTACATCGGATTAAATTGTTAGAACAAAACATGTGCAATTTGTTTCAGAAAAAATACTCGAACTCTGTTTCCACAGAACCATTCAATTCGAATAATTTAATTTGAGATCATATAAAGATATCTTGAGAATTTTCAATCACTTATTATTCCTTCAATTCTCAAAACATGAAACACAGAAGTTCAAAACCTTTAGGCTGAATATTTGGCTCTCAGATTAGTTAAATCACAGAGCACAGACGTACAAGGTCAAACAAAAATCTTCAAACAATTGAGTAAAATTGAACAAAATAAACAGTTATGAAAAATATTCTGAATCCAAAATATGAATTTGAAATCTGAAATTTAATTCTGTGTCTGAAATCTGACACTCCTGAATCTGAATCTGAGATCTGAAATCTGGAATTAGTATACTAAAGAAATATTCTCACATATTTGCTTAAAGAAGTCGTCCGTTTTTTTTCTAAAAAGGATTAAATTTTTATTTTTAAATAAGTTTCTAGTATCAGTTATTAGTATAAGTATAAAACTGAGAGTTTTTGGACCGAATATTTTAATGTTCATAACTCACCCAAAGCATTTAACATTTTCATGACGTTATTTATTCCTGTTAAATAATAAAAATTAAAACAAGTTCATAAAAACACCTTTATAGAAATACCTGTTTGCGAATCGTATGCCTTTACCGACCTTTCGGGAGCAAGTGATCCTTTTTGCCGCTGCTCATTGTTAGCTGATGGTTTCGACGATGTAGGAGTTGATTTCAGGGAAACTGACATAACGGTCAGGCAATCTAAAAGCGGAAGGAACTGTTTAAAAAAAATATATATGTATTTATTAAATAAAACATACTATCTTTGTAGCTTTTTTCAACTATTCTGTATTTTTAGAAAGCTCACTTGAAAGAAAACTTGATGGTTCTTCTAATGAAGAATACGATGCATTTGTCCGTTTCATCTGAAAACAGTAGTGATGGTTTAGTAGTAAGACTTACGCATGAGAAACAAAACAGACTTACCTTTTTAGATTGTATATTTATTTTTCGGTTCATTTAGTCAAAACACCAGTGCAATTTTCTTATATCTTCAAAATAAGTAAAACTGACCGATTCTATTGTGCCTTTGAACTGACTAACAAAGCAATGTACATGAGAGTGTGTGCGTTTTCGATCATAAGGTTCTTTGAGAGAAGAGAACAATAAATATGTTTGATAAGACGAATAGGGGAAACAGTAGTAAAATAAGCATTAAAATTGATCACAATAAAAAAAAATAATAATAATTTATTAACATTTCAACTGAGAAAAAGAAGTAATCAAAGCATTACTGTGTTCTAAATGGATAAAAGCAAAGAATATTTTGAATATTAAATACTTATGGAATCCACTAAAGAATAAGAAGTTTATAATACCTACCTACCTAAGGGTTCGACGCCGATTGACCGACGCATAGGGCTGAGATAAAAGATCTCCACTGCTGGCGATCCGGAGCCAGCGTCTTCACTTGCTACCAGCCAAGGTTCTCGTCAACTGTGCGGATTTCAGCGGCTAGGCTACGCCGCCACGAGCTTCTGGGCCTGCCTCTTCTTCGATGCCCATCTGGATTCCAGTCAAGCGCCTCTCTGCAAATCTCGTTTTCATCTCTTCGCAGCGTGGGCCCAATCCATCTCCACTTACGTTCCCGAATCTCGATGTCCAGTGCCTTTTAATGACACCGGCGATGAAGTTCCACGTTTGAGATCCAATTGCCAGGCCACCAAGCGCGGATGATGTTCCGCAGGCAGCGATTCACAAAAACTTGCCGTTTCGCGTCGTCACTGCATATGTGCACCAAGTTTCATACCCGTACAACAATACAGCCGCAGCCCGTGGCGTAGAGGATATCCTTCAAGTCTATTAAGCCAGCGGGCATGAGATCGAATCCCGGTCACGGCATACATAGTACATTTTCTGTGGGTTGGTGGTTTTAGCATTTGTAAGATGCTAGCCATCATATCCTTGAAAGATGAACGCTTAGAGTTAAGAAAAAGGAATCTCTTCGAGGAAACATTAGTTTAATTGAGATCCTGTATGTGTTTTTGTTCGTTTAAAAAAAAAACGGATTTGACGTTTGAGTTGAAGATTCGTATCTTAGTTCGTAGAGAGAGCTGGTGTGAGCGCCAGATGTTTCGGAGACTCGCAAAAGCAAAACGGGCCTTTCTGATCCGGGTTTCGATGTCCTTCTTGGTACCACCATCAGGCGTTATCTGGCTACCAAGATACTGGAAGTACTCCACTTTCTCAACCTGTTGTCCAGCTACCACGAAATCTGAACGATTTTCTGTGTTGATTTCCATCGACTTGGTCTTTCCGACATTGATTTTGAGACCTGCTGCCTTGGAGCTTTCAGTGAGGTCATCGAGTTTGCTCTGCATGTCTTGTTGTGTTTGGGCGAGCAAAACAATATCGTCAGCCAGGTCAAGGTCGTTCAGTTGCCCCATTGATGGATTCCTCGGCAATCCTCGGTTTGGTCTACAGTCAATCGATCCAGTCAAGATCTCATCCATAACGATGAGAAAAAGCAGCGGTGACAAAATACATCCTTGTCTCACTCCAGCAGTTACCGGGATTGGTTCGGACAAGACACCGTCATTCAAGACTTTGCACGAAAATGCCTCGTACTGTGCTTCGATGAGATGGACTAGTTTCTCTGGGACCCATCGTCGTCTAAGAGCAGCCCAGATGTTTTCGTGGTTCAGTCGGTCAAATGCTTTTTCGAAATCAACGAACACCAGCAGAAGAGAGTCCTGGAATTCGTTGATTTGTTCCAGTATTTTTCGTAGCGTTGTGATGTGGTCCACACATGATCGTCCGGATCGGAATCCAGCTTGTTGCCGTCGGAGTGTAGCGTCGATTTTCTCCTGGATCCTGTTCAGGATCACTTTGCAGAGTACTTTGAGGGTTGTACAGATCAACGTTATGCCACGCCAGTTACCGCACTCTGTCAGGTCGACTTTCTTCGGGACCTTTACCCTGCATCCAATCGGCCGGGAATGTTGCAGAATTCCAGATGTCAGCGAAAAGGCGGTGCAACATTTGTGCTGACAAGGCAGGGTCGGCTTTGAGCATTTCTGCAGGAATGCAATCGATTCCACGCGCTTTGTGGGATTTTATGTCCTTGTTTGCCGCTTCTATTTCAGCCAGCGAGTGCGCTTCTGAGTTGACACCATTAATGCGACTTACTGTGGGCGCCTCGAGCTGCGGGTTCTGTTGGCCATCGCTATTTGGCCTTGCTTCGATCAGACAGAACTGAACGCCATGAGAAAATTTTTGAACTGCAGATTTTTAAACTCATGTTATTCTTATGCGAGACCGAAAAAACTAAAATAATTCACTGGGATGGGTTTGTGGGATTGTAAACTATTCATTTTGGTCGTTAAGTTCTCAAGTAACTCGAAGATATGCTAATAGCGTTCAGTTCGGTCTGGCCGAATCCCGATCATTTGTAACTCGCAAAAGTTGTTCAAAATGCTCAGTCCAACGCTTGAGATGATCTGTTCGATCTGTCAGCAGATGACCTGCTCGGTCTTTCAGTGGCATTCTTGCATTAGTCCTTGCACCACTAAGGCGGCGAGAAATATCATATAATAATCGGATATCTCCAATGGCGGCGGCTCTTTCTCCTTCTTCGGCTAGGGAGCTTGTCCAGACTCTTTTGTCTCGTCTACAAGCTCGTTTAACTGCCTTTTCCAGCTCCGCATATCGTAAGTGGGCGGCTGCTTTGGCTGACCCGGTACATACCTGCTCAATTTCGACTTTCGCCTTTCTCTGATCATCGATCATCCTCCAGGTTTCATCCGACATCCATTCATTTCTTCTTCCACAAACTTTACCGAGAGTACCATGGCTCGTTGTAATGAAGGCATTCTTGATTCTACACCGCTGTTCTTGGACTGTTCCGTCTGTCGGCAGTTCAGAGGCTCGGGATTCAAGCTGTTCAACTCATGCCCTTTTCACATCTGGATTCTCCAACCGGCGGACGTCGCACACAGGGGTAAATGAACCTAATAAGCGATCAAAATTATTTGCGGACAAACGGTAAACGATAGACATTTGATGTCTTCGCAACATTTTTATATTTTTTGATGATCTATCAAATTCTTGAAAGAAAAAAGTGATTTTTTCACCTGGAAGGGAGATAAAAAAATTATTTCTTGAAATAATTAGTTTAACGTCTTGATGTCTTCACAAAAGTTGTAGATCTTATTATTTTAAGCAACTTTGTTGAAGACATCATAAAGATCGCATGAAATTCAAAAAAGTTTCGAGCATTTAAAAAATAACGAGAATTTTAACAAGTAGTTTTGAGTTATTATTTAATATCTTTTTAAGTATACGATTTACAAACTTGGTATATTTGAGAAAGTTGTTCAAATTGTTAAAACACACAATTTTGTAGAACATTTCAAATACATATTTCAACTAAGAAAGGAGATATACTGCAAAATATCCTAAATAATGCCTTTTTTCAGTAAGTTATAACCTTAAGAGTTCGGACGAGTTCGGATAATTTTTTGAGTGGATTTTGTTGGTCAAGTTATTGGCTTTCCATTGATATATAAATTAAACATTAGTTTTGAATAGATTTTCTGCAAACTAGCAATCAATAATGAGCTTTTTCCTTTAGAAACACTTAAAATTCGAAGAAAAAAAACCTCAATTTATCATGTTTTTAGAGGAAAAAGCTCATTTTTGATTGCTTGTTTGAACAAAATCTATTCAAAACTAATGTTTAATTTATATATCAATGGAAAGCCAATAACTTGACCAACAAAACCCACTTAAAAAAATATCCGAACTCGTCCGAACTCTTAAGGTTATAACTTACTGAAAAAATGCATTATTTTGGATATTTTGCAGTATATCTCCTTTCTTAGTTGAAATATGTATTTTAAATGTTCTACAAAATTGTATGTTTTAACAATTTGAACAACTTTCTCAAATATACCAAGTTTGTAAATCGTGTACTTAAAAAGATATTAAATAAAAACTCAAAATTACTTGTTAAAATTCTCGTTATTTTTTAAATGCTCGTAACTTTTTTGAATTTCATGCGATCTTTATGATGTCTTCAACAAAGTTGCTTAAAATAATAAGATCTACAACTTTTGTGAAGACATTAAGACGTTAAACTAATTATTTCAAGAAATAATTTTTTTATCTCCCTTCCAGATGAAAAAATCACTTTTTTCTTTCAAGAATTTGATAGATCATCAAAAAATATAAAAATGTTGCGAAGACATCAAATGTCTATCGTTTACCGTTTGTCCGCAAATAATTTTGATCGCTTATTAGGTTCATTTACCCCTGTGTGCGTCGTATCGACATCCGACTTTCTCCTCTCGCCGCTGGACACGCGCGAATCTCAGTCGTATCTCACCAAGGATGAGGTGATGGTCAGAGGCAATGTCTACGCTTCGTTTGTTGCGGACATCAAGAAGGCTCCTTCTCCTTTTTCGGATGATGCAGATGTGGTCAATTTGATTTTCTGTTCAGCCATCTCGGGATACCCAAGTGACCTTATGTGCTGGTCGATGGGGGAAGAGCGATCCACCGATCACCATGTTATTGTTGCCACAAAATTCTACAAACAGCTCTCCGTTTTCGCTCATCTGTCCTAGGCCATCGCGCCCCATGATGCGCTCAAAGTCCTGATTATCGGAGCCAATCTTTGCGTTGAAGTCGCCTAAGTGGATTTGAATGTCACCCTTCGGAATTTTCTCTACCACGCTGTTCAATTGACTGTAAAACTGGTCTTTCTCCTGCAAATCGGCAACGTCAGTTGGCGCATAACACTGGACTATTGTAAGGTTTCTAACCCGTGTTCTGAATCTGGCTACGATTATTCTTTCGTTTAATAGAAAACCAACTCCTCGTTCCCGAGTAGCGTGTTCTCCTCGTTGCCAGAGTTAAGCAGTACTTGCCCGGACTGTGTCTTGTGTTCTCCAGTGTTAGGCCAACGGACTTCGCTCAGTCCCAATATCTCTAGCTTGAGGCGGCTAGCTTCTCTAGCAAGTTGAGCCAGCTTACCTGGCTGGGCAAGGGTCAATACATTCCAAGTTGCAATTCAAGTCCGTGTTTTCATGCTAAAAGTCATTGCCAAAGTTCCAATTCGGTTATTTCTTCTCTCAGTTTCGGTAACAATTTAGTATATCAAGAGCAGTAGGTTGTTAGCCTAAAGTCCCTATCCCGCGATGGGGCTGCCATCTTGGCCTTAGCTGGCGGGAGCCGCATTTCATAAATTCAGCCGCTCGCTACGAGACAGACGCTGTTTGAGCCACCCCTGACCTGGAGATGCACAGTTAAAGGAGAGAAGGATGCAAATAACCGGATGATATACCTCGATACTCATGCAACTCTTCGAACTGATGCATCTTTTTTGGAACTAAATGACGGTCATCATTTGAATCAGAATGTACTGCCTCCATTGGCATCCATAATTGTCAAATGTGTGACAGCTATTCCAATTGATTATATACATAGGGGAGAGTGGGGATACTTGATCCCCTTTTCTTATTTTCACCATATCTTTTTGTTAAAATTTAGCAACTCGCCGCCTTTGACATTTCCTGACAGCTTGTAACTTCAAGTTTCTATGCTCCAAAAATTAGAACGATACCTGAACCCGTTGATGAACTAGAAGCATTTTCGTGGGAGTAAAAAAATTGCGATTTTTCTGGAGTTAGGGGAGACTTGATCCCCTATTGAAGGAGACTTGATCTTTTATTCAGGAAGCCCTAATCCTTGTATAAAAATCAAACAAAACCCCAAGATAGAATGTTAATTGACTATTTTGGTCATGTTTGTTCTCATTTCACAATTTATAGCAGACATAAGAAGAAAATTCTATAACTTTGTCTCAACGCTAATCCATTGCATACTTAAAGGCGCTGTTTTTTTATAATTAAGAGAAAATTAATTATTTTTGTTCTATTCTTCAGAAAATTGTTTGATAAATATTAGTTTTTGGATAAAAATAAGTAATTTCGTAATCAGCAATCATAACGCTCAATTCAGAAGAAGAATATGCCGTTTGGAAGGGGGATCAATTGTACCCAACTCTAGGGGATCAATTGTACCCATAATCAATATTTTAGAAAATTTTCCTGAAAAAAGTTGAGAGTTTTCCATTACTTTGAAAATATGGCATTATGAAGTTCATTTTACGCTCGAACGATTGATACATTGGAACAAATATTTTTTTCATAATTTTCCCATGTAAGGGACATTTTAAAGTGATGAAAAAAGATCTTCAAGTTACATTTTGTGAAATTTTTCAAACAAAGTTCAATTACTCACATAATTATTTTGTTAAAAAAATTTAAACTACAAGCATTGTTATTTTGCTCATTTTGGCACATTTTTCTAGAACATTTGATCTTTGTAAGATATTCCAGTTTCGAGATATAGCTAAGGAATCAAGTATCCCCAGGGATCAAGTATCCTCATTCTCCCCTAATGTTTTGTTAGGCGTCTCTTGAAATTATTAAAACTTTTGACCATATCATCAAAGAGAGAGTGCACTTTAAGCAGCGATAGTAGAGAAATTATCAATACTGATATCAGAGATGAAAAGATATATTTCTAGCGAGTTTACTCGAAAACCCAGATACATACAAGAACTAAAATGGATCAAAGCTACAGAACTTAGGCTGTTTTTGTTATACCTAGATCCATTCTTATTCGAAAATGTTTTGCATCCACATATTTATAATCATTTTTAAAATTTACACATTGCATTACGAGTACTTTGCCATCATGAAATGTACGCAACAGAGAATCAAACAGCCGCTACATTGATCAATGAATTAGCAGCAGGCGTTAAAAAATGTTACGGAGATACTTTTTTTCTTTATAATCAACACGTTCTTACACAATTGGCAGCTGATTGGTTGATCCATGGATCGATGGATCATTTTCGGCATTCCCGTTTGAACATTTTCTACAAACAACATCCAAATTCTTTAAAAAAATCACCACATCCACTGTCGCAATTCAAAAATAGAGTAAGCGAGCATTTGAAATTTGGAACAATTTCGAGGCCCATAAAAACTCGTTTTAAGACAAACAAACATCTAACCATTATGCTAGATGGAAATATTATCGTTTCATTTCAATCAAAAGATGCATTTGTAAAATTTGAAAAAAATGTATGTAAGACCATAGAAATGGAAAAAACGGAGAAAGAACTGAATTGAGATGTAGAAAGCTAAGAAATGTAAAAAAAATATTAAAGAACCATCATTGCCATCATATGTTGGAATTTTCTACTCTGAAAATGAAGATTTATTTGATGGAATAGTTGAAATAGAAGATAATAGGTTCGAAAAATTAGTTTTCATTTATTATTCCAACAAAATATGATTTGTTTCGTTGCTACATCACGATTAATAGTTTGTTCAGCTGGTAGTCAGTACAGTACACGAGCAGAGACGTCCAGCCAGTTAACGATTTCAGACTTGGCTAAATCTGCCTTAGACTGCCCCAAATTTGTATGATAAATTTAAAACCTGTAAAATGTTATACGCTGCCGGCTCAAATTGATTCTGGATCTAGAACAAGATCTTATTCCAAATTTAGACCAGATCGGACAACGGGAAGGGGTCGCTCAACGAACCTGAAGTTTGTATGGGATTTTAAGACATTTTGTTCGAGAGGAACATGAAAACCCAGTTTTTCGTCAATAACTTTTGTCTCCTTCGACCGATTTCTTTCAAAAACGGGGTTTCCTAAAGTTTGAGTTATGACAAATATTTCATTCGAAGACTGCATTTCAATTAAAGTTAAGATAAAAAAGTTATTAAGCTTCAAAAATTGGCTAACTTTTTTAAGGCTGATGTTCATCACTGTTTTAATGAGGCGAGTAAAATCCGACCAGAACACTCAATGTGAAATGCATGCCGTTTCGTCAAATAATGACCGATTTTAACCATTGTTGTTGCACTCGATTGCAATTTTTAATGTTTTTCTAATATTTGAGTTTAAATGATATTCACTTGATAGTTCAGAAAGAAATAAGGGCGAAAAAATGCTTGACAATTTGAAAAAAAGTTGCATAACCACAGGGGCTTTGAAACATGACTGGACGATTTGTGATGCCAAAAAAAAAACAGTTTATCTTCAATAACTCTGCTTCCTGTCGACCGATTTCTTCCAAAAACGGTTTTCTTAAAGCCTAAACTATGAAAAATATTTCATCTGAAGACTGCATTTCGATAAGAGTTAAGATAAAAATGTTATAAGGCTTTAAAAATGGGCTAACTTTTTTACGGTGGTATTTATCACTGTTAATGAGACGTTAATATGTTCGAACGCCCCGACTCATTAACAGTGATGAATACCATCCTTTAAGAAAACCCGTTTTTGAAAGAAATCGGCCAACGGGAACCAAAATTATTGATGAAAAACAGGTTTTTCATGTTTCTTCCGAGCAAAATGTTTCAAAATCCACACAAACTTCAGGCTCGTTGAGCGACCCCTGCCCGTGATCCGATCTGTCCCAAATTTGGCATGGGATCTTGTACTAGGACTATACTCAATTTAAACCTGCAGCGCATAGTATTTCACAGGGTTTAAATTTCCCACACAAATTTGGGGCAGTCTATTGTACATATTTCCGCTTTTTATTTTATGTTTCATCTTTTCTACCTAACTCAGGTTTTTTTTCTCAAAAAATCTATTCAGAATGATTGTTACCCCCAGCACCAACCGCCAACAATTTTTTTTTAGATCAAAACACATGGACCAACGCTTTATGTATGATGCCAATAAAATGATAATTTTTCGAAAAAAAAAAGGTCTTTTTACTTTTTTCTCACGTTTTTATTATATTTGCTGTAGCTTTCTTTTGATAGAGAATGAAGGCTAATATCGTTTATTGTTAATTGATTTCAACAAAGTGTTTTATTGGGTTTAGAGTGAATTGTGTTTAAGTTTGAAATTTATTTTTTTTAAATGTAGGCATTACGTTAAAAAGTAATTTATTTGAAAATTCTGCTACCGTACATGCTTCGAAAAAAAGCAGTTGCTACGATATTTGCCAAGCAATTGCTTCATATTTCGACTTCATGCATACCAAAATACCTGAATATTCTAAAAATTAATCTAAAAATTAAGTGTCGATGTAGAATTCGCTTGTCAGTTTTCGGTTGGTTAGGTCATTTTGGAAATAGTGTTCGGTGAATGCTTGTGGAAATTAGCGTTGGCACAAAGATAACTAAGAGCACGTCCAAAGGTGTAGGGAAAATTTGTTAAGAATTATGACAGCTGCAGCGCAGATAGAAAAAAGTATACGCTCGAGATTTAGTCCTTGTTACGTCAGACCATTTCGGATAGGGAAAAAGAATAGTTGTTGTTCCGGGAACAGTAAAAATCAAAGAGAGTTTATATTTCACCTAATTACAACTTTTCCCTCTTAATAATGAACCAAATTACAAAAGAATGAACAACTGGCATCATTATAGCGGTGGATAAATTGTTTGCCTGCTAGTATACTTTACGGCGTTACCATCATCTCAGGGTGACCAATAGTGATGAGCTTCATCAGTCCTTTATATTAACAGTACCTATATATTTTCCTGAATTGCTATAAAATTAATATTTACGAAGCTGCTGCAAACAAAATGGCGAAACACTTGTGGTATCTTGGTGCGGAATTAGTTGCTCTGGCTTTTCTGACGAAAATGTTTCCTTGGAAGGAAAACAAGATATGGTTGAAGCACTTCAACAAAATGTATCACATGAGAATCTAAGCCTCAAAGCCAAAATTGAGAATTTTGATCTGCTCAAAGATTTCAAACTTGCAAGTTTCGTTTCTAGGAACACGAGCAGTTTTTTTTCAAACACTGGTTTATCAAAAGACTTTTTAAAAGAAAATCCCAAAAAATGGAATCAAAACCGAGACTATGAAAAATCCAGAGAGATTTTAAATATGCCTACCGTAGTGAACGACTGTGCCGAAAAAGTTTTTGCATTGATTTCGGAATTTAATGGTAAAATAACCAAAAATGAAGAACAACTGCAATATTTATTGAAGGTAGTTGAGGCACATCGAAAAAAATTCAAATCTCCAACAAAAAATAATTTGATCTGAAATGTAGTGCATAAAATTTGAACTATGTTAGTTACTCTATGAATAAAAAAAAAGATTTTTAATAACTTCGCATGTCAACCACATTATTTTTTTGTAATAAAACGCACTTTAAACCAAATAAAGTACTCTGTTTTAACTACAGCTAGAATTATAAAAAAACGTGAAAAGACTGTAAATGGACCTGTTTTTTTGAAAATTTATCTTTTTATTGGCATCACAAATCGTCCAGTCATGTTCCAACGCCCCTGTGGTTATGCATTTTTTTTTTAAATTGTCAAGCATTTTTCCGCCCTTATTTCTTTCTGAACTATCAAGTGAATATCATCCGAACTCAAATATTAGAAAAACATTAAAAATTGCAATCGAGTGCAACAACAATGGTTAAAATCGGTCATAATTCGACGAAACGGCATGCATTTCACATTGAGTGTTCTGGTCGGATTTTAGTCGCCTCATTAAAACAGTGATGAATATCACCCTTAAAAAAGTTAACCAATTTTTGAAGCTTAATAACTTTTTTATCTTAACTTTAATTGAAATGCAGTCTTCGAATGAAATATTTGTCATAACTTAAACTTTAGGAAACCCCGTTTTTGAAAAAAATCGGTCGAAGGAGACAAAAGTTATTGACGAAAAACTGGGTTTTCATGTTCCTCTCGAACAAAATGTCTCAAAATCCCATACAAACTTCAGGCTCGTTGAGCGACCCCTTCCCGTTGTCCGATCTGGCTCAAATCTTGTACTAGGCCCAGGATCAAGTTTAGCCTGCAAACATATTCAAAGGTTGGGTCATTTGGGGCAGTCTAATCTGCCTCCATACCTCTTCCGTCATATCGATTACGGAATCGAAAGATTCCGAATTTGTCAGCAAATGCTACCAAATTCAGAACTTTTTCTGCTGAAGGAAAATTTACAACCACGAACACGAACACATACTTTGTTTATGTTGGTTTTGAACGATATTGGAGACCATGGAGATTTGTCGATATGAAGGGCTACCATGATCAAGAATCTAGTATTCGATAGCAGTGATCTCTATAGTGTCGACATTGCCTAGCTTCTTAGCGTTTTGCGAAGAATGAAATATGAGTGTCCTGTTTGTCTGTGGTGCCACTATCATACCTTCGATTTTTTTTAATTGTTTGTAATCTAGATGCAACATTGAAAAAGAGATAAAAAAAAACATTATTATCTTAATCTTGTCCAGATGAAATCTTTTATTCTACACATCTTTGGTTAACTTCCATTACTTAGATGAAGATAAGTATTCTGAGAATTATTCACGTGCACGCACAATCTGTTTCATTTTATTCAGCTGTCCAGCAATAAATGAACTCAACAAATAAAACTAAATTGTTAAGCAATAATCATAACTTCCGGCGAAATCGAAATGGATCTCCGGCCCACAGATGCTGACTGAAACAGTCGGTATTGATTTGATCTTTGCACACGGTGCAACATTTCACTTCAAAGGAAAAAAAATCCGCCTCGGAAGCTCCATTTAGCACCCAATAAAAGTTTATACGTCCTGCGATTGACGATAAGCCTGAAAGTCGTTTTCAGTCAAAATGCCCCTGTAGCATTATTATCATATCATCCGAATCTCCAATTTAAACCCTATCAAAGAAGGCCCTTTTTCCTAGGAAAAAGCATAATGGAAACTATGCCAAACAAGATTCGATGTCGCTTGAGTTGGATTTATGCTTGAGATAAAAATAAAATTAATACTAAATTGAACACTGACATCGAATTTTCCCATGCCGGTCGGCCGTGTTGGTGGACAATTAATCTGAAATCGCGCCAACCCAACGACAACGACGACGTCGTCGCCATCGACATCCGGCTGGGTAAAGTAGGTGTAATCCTTTTTTTTTCATTCTCGTTCTCCTGTTCGAAAACCAGAGTTCGATGGAGCGGAAACACAAACGGGCAGGTGGATGATCGCATATACATTTTATAGACACGCAGCCCCAAATCTCTTTATCTTTTTCCACTTGGAAAAACCCTTCCAGGGGCGTAAAACTCCGCACATAAAGTGATTATCCCTTACAAGTAGGGATGTGCAGAGCAAAAATTGACTTCCGTCCGTTCGGAAAAAACACCATTCCAATGATTTGCTTCGGCTATCCGACCCTAATTTGCACCTCGGAATGTTCGATGTAACTGTTTGGGATAAATATGTAGGAGTCGATGGTGTTTCTTTATTTGGACGTTGTTTAGCCCATTTTTAAAATAATTTTGCAGGAAATTTTTGAGACCTTTTGATTGAATTTGAAACAGTTAAATTACTTTCAGTGTTCATGTTGCACTTCAAAAAATGAAAGTTCGTAGACTAGGCGCAAACAACGCCACAATTTGATGCTCGACAGACGTAGCACAAAATCATGATCACATGCACGAGGTCCAATATAGTTCAATATATTCTGTAGCGGGACCAGAAAGTGAAATCGCTGTGTCTTAACTCTCACAGATGACTTTCTAGAAATGAATATTAAATTATAATGCAATAAATTCAGCTCATCATTAACACAAATAATTAAATTTGAAAACAATTACGCTAACCAAGGTTTGAAAACTATTTAAATTCCATGGCTTGGCGATTTTTGAAAAATAATGGCATGGGTCACCTTACCAACTTATTTGTCTCAACCATGTGAGTCCTCTCACAGTATTATTTATAAGAAAAGACAAACGAGAGGTAGAGAACTAGGGGTAAGACAACCTTCTTTTACAACTCGTGAATGAAGAATGTAATCCAGTAAATTCAAAAAGTGGCCTGTTCTTCACCAAAAATTGAATAACAGGATAACTTTTAATTTGATTTTTATTTCTCTTTTATAATACTTATAATTCTCTTTTTTATTCTTCTTAATATTAATTACATTGTATTCTTGAATAACCTTAGTTGTAGTTGTGCGTTTGTAAAAAATAAACTTTAAAATCTCTTATTTCTTTTTATTAATAATCCTAGCTTTAGTTGTGCGTTTAATTAAACAAGTTAGTTCCTTTTTAGCTTTTAATCGTTGTTTTATTATTTTAGATGGCGATCATGGAACGTGATGATGAAGTTATCTATATTGAGTGTAATTATGCTGAAAATAATTTTGATAAAATACTTTCTTGTGCATATTGTTTCAAGAGCGTTAATCTTCCCTGCAAAAATCTGATTGGTAGTGCAGCTCGCAAAATGAAAGCGTAGCAATACTTTTGCGATGCCAACTGTATTTAAGTGAAAATAATAAGTTTACGGAATGATCATGAAACTATTATAGAAAATATCTAAACTAAAATTTAAACGACCATTCATAATGTGCTTTCACATGAATTGACCTCAATCAAAACAGAAATGAGATCAGTTACTACTGCGATAGGAGCTTCGCAGGAATTTTTGTTCACGAAATTCGATGAAATTCAGACTGACTCCAAAGACAGAAAATTCCGAAGCGATGCTCTTGAAAAAAAGTAACTGATCTCAAATTTAAGCATTCAAATCTTACTAATCAGAACCATAAATTGGAAATAAACCTCGACCGATTTAACCGGGAGGCTGTTTCAGAAAACCTCATGATCTTCGGAGTGCCAAACAAAAATGGAGAAAATACACAAGAACTTGTACACAAACATGTAGCACTTTTGGCTACGATCCTAAAACTGAGTCCATTTTAAACGCTGTTAGGTTAATATCTTCCAACAAACCCAATGAAAAGTCTCCATCGATTAAAGTTTTATTAAAAGATAAGTCATAAAAGAAGAAATTTTTAGTAAAAAAAAAGAAACTTCGGGAAACTTGACTCTTTTTCAATAGATCCTTTATCAACGTCTTAACTTCACAATAAGGGTTGAGTTGACGCCCTTATCCATGTAAAATTTAACTGAATTGCGCGAAAATCAAGACTTAATTGGAGCCAAATACATCTGGCTCAGAAGAAATGGTGCTACTCTGGTCAAACAAACAGATATTTCAAAACCTGATATAATTTAAACTTAATACGAAATGAATCGCTATATGAGCATGCATGTCACTCAGCAAGGAAATAATACCTCCATGATTCCAAATGAAAATCCTTCACCCAAACGAAAAAGGAACAATGCTGATCCACGATCAAAATAAGATCTTAGATTTACAACTGTTTAGAATCGATATAAATTTTATTCAATGGATAGTTTGTAACGTTTTGGTGAGGCATAAATTCATGGAAAATCAAAACCGAACAAGGTTAATAAGATGTTAACTTAAGCGCCAAATTTTCCAATGAAAATTTGCCAACATCCGCGTTTAGTTTGCCCGGTGGCTAGCGGGAAGTCGTGGTTCCGTGCCAGATAATTCACAAGTTCAATTCTGATTTCACACCCTTTAATTTCTTCACAAGATTACATAGCTTTACAATTTTTAGTTAATTGGCCAAGAATTACAAAAAAAACTAACACACTCGCGTGAGATCTCACGGTCAGCCTCAGCTTCCGTCGGCTCAACCGGATTCCAACGATTCGCTTCCAAAAATAACGCAAAAAAGGGCCACTGGCTTCCTGGGGAAAACCACGGCTAACTTAGCATTGCACTGCACTATGAATGTTTGTTGTTTCACAACTTACGTGGCCCTTTCGGGTATCCTTGCTCCGGCTGGCGAGAGCGATCAAGTTTCAAATTTGGACCTCTTTCTAATCCAAATTTGTGGCAATGAAAATTGCCGTTTCCGCGCAAGGCGGTCTACCAACGGGTGAACGGGTTGACACCCAGATCGCTCCCGCACTCTCCTCCCACGCCACGTGCAAAACATCGCACCTGCGGTAGCGAACAGCTTCCAAGCCTCCAACGCAACAGGAATGGCACAGCAAGATTGGTCGTAGCGACAGCGAACCGAACCAGCGATTCCACAAACAGCAGCGCACGAAAACTTTCGGTCGCACTAACCGACCACACGGGAGAAGGCCCAAGAACAGAATGAAACTCGATCGCAGCAATCATTGCCCTTTTATCAAATCTGATCTAGTGCAGTTTTCTGTTGATGCTGTATGGATTTTGGTCGAAGCTCAAGGTTTTCGCTCGGGTGTTTTGCTCGTGCGTTTTGGAGTGTGTTTCGCATGAGTTTTATCGTTGTTTCAATAGGGTGCTTCATCAAAGCTGAACTTTGATGTTCAAAATGTTACAAGTTTTATTAATAGATACCACAAAAATGTAGAAGATTTTATTTAAAGTAATTTTAATAATTCGATTCGAGATCCTTTAGAATTTTGCAATGGAATGTATCACCCTTTATGAATTAATTAGATAAATTTGATTTCATATTACAAACTATTGATAATTTCAATGTTTTTATCGATGTTATTGTTTTTTGTGAAACTTGGCTTGGTAAAGGTAACTGTTGTGATAAACCATTATGGAGGCCTAGCTGTGTATATAGAATCAATTTTGAAATTTAAAACTAATGAAAGTATAACTTTTGATGGCTTTCACCGAATTAGTGTCAAGTAATTTGTGTTCATGGCCTAATATAAACCCCCTGTATTCTCGTTTTACATGTTTTTTGATCAAGTTGAATCTATTCTAGCGTCTCTTGCTGATATCTAAACACTCCTGCTTTGTTGTAGGTGACTTAAACGTTCCTGTGAATCTGGTTAGCCTGAATACAGTAGGAAATTATAGATCTATCTTAGATTCTTTTGGATACGCTTGTACAAACACCGTTCCTACTAGAATAAAACCTCGGATTATTCTAGATCACGTAATATCGAAGCAAATGGACTTCGTTCGATGTTGATGAAGGCCTACAAAAAAATCACTTATTAAATAATTCTCCATATTCTAAGCTCCGGAGAAACATAAATACGCTCTTAGGTAAATATTAAACGACTTCCTCAATTAACCTTTCAGATGAACGAGATGTTTTAACCAATAGTTAACAGATTTGTGAGAAATTTAACAAAGAGATTCCAATCGATACTGAAAATGTTCTTATGTCTCAAATCGAACAGGTAGAAAATACAATCTTCTTACGGCCAGCTAATGTAAACGAAGTTCGACTAGTATTTTTTTCACTTAAAAATAAAAAGGGTCATAAACCAGATGGTTTCCCTTTTAATGTCCTGAAAAATAACCATGAATCATACTCGTACATACTTTCACAATATTTTACTCAAATTTTGGAGTCAGGAGTTTTCCCTAACTGTCTAAAAATTGCGAGAGTAATCCCTGTTTTTAAGGTTGACAATTCGCTTAAAGTCAATAACTATCGGCCTTCTATCGACCCTAAACGTTTTTAGTAAAGTGTTCGAGAAGCTTCTTCTTGATAGAATTATAGACTTTCTAAATCAGAACAATATAGGGTAACGGACTTATTTTGGACCAGAGGACCAGTTTTGGACCACCTTATCTAGCTCTCTTATAAAACAATTAATCATGCATTTTTTTAGCAAGCATTGTTGAAGCTCGGGCACTTAATGTAATGTACTATTTTTTTCATTATTAGTTGCTTTATAAGAGAGCTAGACAAGGTGGTCTAAAATAGGTCCCCTGGTCCAAAATAAGTCCGTTACCCTACTCTTTATACTGCAATATGGATTTAGATCAGGATCCAGCATACAAATCACCATCCCAGAATTAGTTGACTCCATCATATGTAAAATAAAGTAAAAAAATATTGCAGGGGCATTTTTTTGGATCTCAAAAAGCCTTCGACACTCTCAATCATAACATATTGTTGTCCAAATTGTATAAATACGGGATAAGAGGAACAGCAAAGCAGCTACTTAGAAGGTCGTAAACAGTTTATGGCTATTGAAAATACAAGAAGCGAATTAAGAAATATTGATATCGGTGTACCACAAGGGAGTTATATCGGGCCATTACTTTTCCTCTTATATATGTTACCTTCAGCACGTTGTTTTCCAATTCAACATAGAAATTTCCTAAAAACTGTTGCGATGAAAACTGCACATAAATAAAAACAAATTTGAATATTTTTTTAGATAAACGGACATATCGCGCTTCGCCCTGCCTCGTTATGTATATTAAAAATTGATCAAAATAACAGAAATAATTAGAAAAAATTAGAACAGGTGACAGATTTTATTTTTCTATAACATGCAAGAAAAACTCCTAAAAATGCTTGTATTTGTTTTATGTCAGATTAACGTTACATAGAAAACTAAGAAGGTCCACAAATTTAAAAAAATGCAGAAGTGTAAACAGAACCAACTGGCATTTTCAGAAATATAAAAAAAATGTTTGTGTAGTGAAATACTGATGGTGGTGCATCATGTTGTTCGCCTAAATTAAAAACTTGGAAGTCCAACCAACTCAGCCTTTACTCCAATCATAAATTCTCAATAGTAGCGGCGAGGATTTGATTTGAGACCGCCGCGCCGTCATTTACCTCCCAGCGCAATCGCATAACGTATGACCAGGGATGCCACATTTAATTCGGTATTTTCAGGCCCGAAAAATCGGCATTCGGTTTTTTTCTTCGAAGCTTTTAAAACCAACTTATAGAAAGAGTATTTATCGAAAAATTGCTATGTTTTCAAATTTTGAATGGAAAAATTGTCGATTATTACAATACACTGAAAATTAAAGCTGTTTAGCTCATTCAATAAGTTTAGAGGGCGAACGATTTCGCATGGTTTAACGTCTCTTTTTATAATTAAAAAAAAATACATTCAATTTGTAAAGTATGCTGAAGCCCCAGATAAAAAAAATACAGTTTTGATGAAAAGTTTATCTTAAGATCCATGTTATAAGCTTTTCTTCTATGTCTGCTTAAATTTCAATTAAATGATCTATAATTTTGAAAAGTTTTCCATTACGCTGGTTGCTTTGACTTTTTGGTAATAAAAATTAAGTTTAGGTATTTGTATTTGCTTGAAAATCTTTTCAAAGAAATTATTTGTGAAATTGTTAAAAGGATTCAACCGTTTTTTTTTGTAGTCACATTTCTCATAAGAAACATTACCGCCTGTTTATAATTTTCGCATCAATCGTTAGTCAGGCTTAATCAAACCTTGATTAGCGGTTTGACATTAGAGTAGTCTCACGATTTTAAATCATCATATTTCTGTTAGGAAGTACACACTCATCTTGGTTCCTTTGTTTTAAACATACATCTTCAAGATACAATCTATTAACGCCTACAACTGCTATAACCTCTAATCTACGTTTTATTTTGTAAAAATTTTTTCTGTCTGGTCGAAAAATCGGTATATGTGACATCGCTGTGTATGACATAGAAGATGAAAGAGCATAGAAGATGAAAGCTTAAATCTGAGGAAAAAAGCTTAAATCTGTCAAAAAAAGGGGAAAAAGGGGAAATCTGAGAGATGTGCTCCACACGGTTTGAATAAAATTGCCGGGATGTGATTCCATCATACTGGCAATACTAGCAATCCCCCGACTAAACTCCAGAAAGCCAGCTCTGTGCGTATTTCGGTGATAGGCCGTGACAATAAATACAGACCCCGTTCGATTTTGGCAACACGCCCGTACATTTTGTGTTGCCAAAATCGAATGTTGCCAAAATCGAACGGTTTTTTTTCTCATCGTGTTTTTCAGTTAATTTTACAATATAAAACTACTATCATCAAAAACATTGGTTTTAGTCAGTTTCCGACCATTTGTAGTCATTTTTTAAATTTTTCATCATGTTTTTGATGCATTTTGCACTTTTCTTGTTTTGTTTATAATATTTGTTTTCTTTTGTCATACTTGCTGTTTTTGTCAATCTTCATCATTTTAAAATTGTTTTTTTGTCATATTCGGTCTTTTGTTTGAATTTGTTGTTTATCTTTTTGAATTTTTCTTTATTTTGTCATTTTTGAGTACTTTATCAAATTTTAACAAATCTTTGGTTTTTATTGTTGCATTTGATGTTTGTCTAAACTAAATTGGTCCTGTTATAACAAAAACTAAAAGGTAATCTTGTTCTTAAAAACCGTTCGATTTTGGCACATGTGCCAAAATCGGATGTTGCCAAATCGAATGTTGCCAAAAACGAACGGGGTCTGTACTGTGACAATTCACCCTCGTTTTCCATCTGGTGAAAGTAGTACACTGGCACTGGTGAAGCTGTTGGATGGGCACGATGAAGGTAGAAAAAAGTTGCGAGTTCGAATCTCACTATCCGAGGGTTTTATTATTATCTTGTTTTTGGAATCAATTATACAATCTCATAAAATGTTTTCCTTGCTTCGCTTGAATAAAGTTGAGTTTTATTTCTGATGTTTTAGAATAGTCGCAACCAATCATTAAAATAAATTATTCTTACAGCACCCCCAGAAAGCTTGACGTACACAAAGTTATGTTTTAACTAAAAACGAACTTACTCCTATATTTCGGTATTTACATGAGTTTGAGGAATCAAACAACAACTGGAAATCTCTGAAAAGCATGAGACGCATGCCACTGAATCTTGATGTGAAGCACAAAAGTGAGATATTGGTTTACCTATGTAGTCAAAAGGATGAACATATGTGTCTTATTTTTTAGGTTCATTCATGACACCAATTAATTACCTTTTTAAACCATATTGCATCTGTTTTTCCTACACGCTTCCACATACGTCAAAATTAATTTATAGTGTCATCTTTGAAAGATTACAGCAACAGCGAAAAAGCTTTTAGTCCGGTATCACTCGGAATCAATTACCATAAACCTGAAGGACACTTTCCAACAAATCAAACCTAAGTTATGTTGATAGTCAAACGGCCTAAACACACACATCCTACTTTACGACCTTCGTCAATTGTTGGTCCAACTTTCGCATCAGATTCAGAAGTTCATCCGGGATGGAGGGGAAACGATCCATGGATGTAAACGAGAGAATGCGTTCGTTTATCTTAATCCGATCACGACAATACATAAAACTCGGCATCATAAAATATTGTCGTCTTTAAGGCCTGGTCTCCATTCAATCTCCCTCAGTCTGCTGCTCCAGCTTGGCTCTTGTCATAAAGACGACGACGCTCTGCTCCTACATACAGGCGCCGCGGTCCGGCCACCAAAAACTCACTTTGCGCTTAGTTGGTTATTTCTATACTTTCGGTGTTTTACACTTTAAGGACGACGTTTTGCGGTTCCTACATAGCCAACATAAACTGTTCCTCTAGTGATCATGATTTTCCTCCCTGTTGTATTATGATGTTGCTGGAGTAGGGGTGCTCAATTTAAGATGTGCTGCGTAAGTTATGTATGTTTCATAGAATTAAGGCTATTTCAATGAAATATCGAATAGTTCCAAAGATTTTAATACTCAATGTTGCCTAACGAACGCTATCCGGAAAAAACGCTCATTTTTCAAATATCAAAACACCGGTTGTTAAATGGTGAAAAACCGATATTTTCGTAAATTTTCACTTCTTCGTAAGTATGTATGTATGTATGTTGAAAATCGACCATGGGTACACGGATTCACCGCAGTTGGTGCCTTAGTATATGCTTACATTAAACTGAATCGGTTTGGGGTAATTTTTAAATTTCTCAAACCCTGGGGTCTAAAAAGCTTCGTTTTGGTTCAAAACTCAACCATTATTTTTTTTTTGCAAAATTTTCAAGTAACTTTTACATGAGTAGGTATTTTCGAACTTTTAAAATTGTATGGAAAAATTGAATATATAATTCGGTTAAAAAAACCAACCGTCCAACCAGTTTTGTTTCTTCTTTGGAATTGAGCCTACTAATGGGTTTTGTGCCAATTTAAAAATACTTCAAAGAAAATTTTCCGCTAAACAACTTTGTCCAAGACTAAAAACATCGTATCTTATCAGGCAAAAATAATTAGAATGTAGGCATTGAAAATCAATCAATTCAAATGACATCACTAATTGTACCTATTCAAGTACTGCTTGAAAAGAAGACATGCGAAAACTCGCTATGCAAAATGACAAAAATGACAAAAATGACAAAAATGACAAAAATGACAAAAATGACAAAAATGACAAAAATGACAAAAATGACAAAAATGACAAAAATGACAAAAATGACAAAAATGACAAAAATGACAAAAATGACAAAAATGACAAAAATGACAAAAATGACAAAAATGACAAAAATGACAAAAATGAAAAAAAATGACAAAAATGACAAAAATGACAAAAATGACAAAAATGACAAAAATTACAAAAATGACAAAAATGACAAAAATGACAAAAATGACAAAAATGACAAAAATGACAAAAATGACAAAAATGACAAAAATGACAAAAATGACAAAAATGACAAAAATGACAAAAATGACAAAAATGACAAAAATGACAAAAATGACAAAAATGACAAAAATGACAAAAATGACAAAAATGACAAAAATGACAAAAATGACAAAAATGACAAAAATGACAAAAATGACAAAAATGACAAAAATGACAAAAATGACAAAAATGACAAAAATGACAAAAGTGACAAAAATGACAAAAATGACAAAAATGACAAAAATGACAAAAATGACAAAAATGACAAAAATGACAAAAATGACAAAAATGACAAAAATGACAAAAATGACAAAAATGACAAAAATGACAAAAATGACAAAAATGACAAAAATGACAAAAATGAAAAAAAAATGAAAAAAATGACAAAAATGACAAAAATGACAAAAATGACAAAAATGACAAAAATGAAAAAAAAATGAAAAAAATGACAAAAATGACAAAAATGACAAAAATGACAAAAATGACAAAAATGACAAAAATGACAAAAATGACAAAAATGACAAAAATGACAAAAATGACAAAAATGACAAAAATGACAAAAATGACAAAAATGACAAAAATGACAAAAATGACAAAAATGACAAAAATGACAAAAATGACAAAAATGACAAAAATGACAAAAATGACAAAAATGACAAAAATGACAAAAATGACAAAAATGACAAAAATGACAAAAATGACAAAAATGACAAAAATGACAAAAATGACAAAAATGACAAAAATGACAAAAATAACAAAAATGACAAAAATGACAAAAATGACAAAAATGACAAAAATGACAAAAATGACAAAAATGACAAAAATGACAAAAATGACAAAAATGACAAAAATGACAAAAATGACAAAAATGAAAAAAATGACAAAAATGACAAAAATGACAAAAATGACAAAAATGACAAAAATGACAAAAATGACAAAAATGACAAAAATGACAAAAATGACAAAAATGACAAAAATGACAAAAATGACAAAAATGACAAAAATGACAAAAATGACAAAAATGACAAAAATGACAAAAATGACAAAAATGACAAAAATGACAAAAATGACAAAAATGACAAAAATGACAAAAATGACAAAAATGACAAAAATGACAAAAATGAAAAAAATGAAAAAAAATGACAAAAATGACAAAAATGACAAAAATGACAAAAATGACAAAAATGACAAAAATGACAAAAATGACAAAAATGACAAAAATGACAAAAATGACAAAAATGACAAAAATGACAAAAATGACAAAAATGACAAAAATGACAAAAATGACAAAAATGACAAAAATGACAAAAATGACAAAAATGACAAAAATGACAAAAATGACAAAAATGACAAAAATGACAAAAATGACAAAAATGACAAAAATGACAAAAATGACAAAAATGACAAAAATGACAAAAATGACAAAAATGACAAAAATGACAAAAATGACAAAAATGACAAAAATGACAAAAATGACAAAAATGACAACATTGACAAAAATGACAAAAATGACAAAAATGAAAAAACGAAATGACTAAATCCACAATTATGGTTTCAAAATTGATTCGAAATTGATTTCAAATTAAAAAAAAATGTTTAGAAAGAATAAGCATTTATTAAACATCAATATTTCGCTACAGAAAACTGTCTTACAATTGCAACTTAGATACCAGTCAACTAGTAAAAGTTTGCGACGTTTTGGAAAGATCATTCCTTCAATTTTACGAGTGTCGACCTCCGGTTTGCTTTTAAAAGGTTCGATTTAACGGACATCAAACTAAATTTGAGTGCCGCTTTCGATAGAACCTCGGTTTCTATTTTACGACGACAGCTTGGCCGCAAAGTCAGAAAATGAGCCCTTCGACCTTTGTATTTCCTACTATTGCTACAAGATTGAACTGCTGCTGCGTTTGTATGCCGTCAACTGTCTTTCATACAGCGCGGTGTAATGTGCACATCAAGTCTTTGTGAGGGCGGGGCGCGTGTTGAAAAGATAAATTGAAGTCAGTTTTATGTCCTCTTTCGTGCTGTTCAGGAGAAAGAAAAAAAAACTAAAACCAACTATGAAAAAAAAACAGAGAAACCTCGGAAAACTCGGCCAAGGCAAAGCGGAAGAAAATTTTTGCTGTCTTCTCCACGAAATCTTCCGACAAAAGGCAAAGGGAGGATTGGTCGAGCAAACGCTGGCGTGCATTTTTTTTCCTCCTTTTTGGTTTCCAAAGTCGAATTGTTCCTCTCGAAAAAAATGCAAAGTAAGAAGATTTATCTTCGTCTCCAATAGAGAGGAAACACGGGAATGTAAGCGAAGCGCAAAGAATTCTGTACGCGGTGAACAAAATTCAGCAGCGACGGCAACAGTTCCGAAAGAATGGATGGATAATTTATCTGAGAGAAAATTCGGGCAATAAATCTTTCACCGTGAGCGCCTGAAACTATTACAGGCACCATTAACGGTTCAATAGAAGCTAGCAAATGGGTTAAGTGGAAGGGTGCACTGGAACTCGAATTAAATGTATCCGTTCAAACGGGAGAAGTTTCCGTAATTAAAGCGGTTGTTGGTAACTTAGGTAAGCTACATCTGTAGTAAACACGCAAGTATGAGAAACCAAACACTTTACTATAATAATAAGAGATTATTAATAAATAAGGACGAAGAACGAAGATAATAGGATTCTAAATTTCACAATCTCAAAAGTTATAAATCAGTGCAATGAAACAAAAGAAAAACACATTTTAAAAAACCAAAGAAAACATGTTTGAACAAAAATAAAACCGACTATTCCTTCTATTATTAAATTTAGTAAATTATTTCATAAGAATCTCTTGAATTTTATCTCTAATAATGACTTTATTCAAAACTTCGAATAGTTTAGTTCGAAATTAGTCGAAGTTTTCTAAATTATTTCGAACGTGTTTAAAATTTTGATAATCCTTTCCATAATTTACTTCCGGCAGACTGTTATAGCTAACAGCTTCTCACCGGAAAAGCACGGACCAGATATGTACTGACATGTGATACAGTCGAACATAAAGAACTGCATTCTGGAGCAGAAGTATTATGCTCATCTGTAGGAATTTCTGTCGTCGAGCCTCCCAAGCGATTAGCTACATACATACATACATACCTACATACGTCGTCGGAAGAAAACGCCGGCAAAAACGTGAAAAAAAAGTAGAGAGTCGGAGAATATTCGCATTCTTTCCGTTTGCATTGCTAAGCGATTGAATATGCAGATTGGAATGTCTGATTCGTCGACGTCGACGTCGTTTGGCCATCATATGGATGAACATGTGTAGGAATGAGGCCGGAGCTTACATAGCGCATAAACAAATTCTCCTAGGAAATCCATGTGTTTGAGACACAAATGTGTGATGGAATCCACCTTGACTCCTTTTGAGACTTTCCTAGTGAATTAACAACACGCGTCGATGACAAAAAAAAATTAGTGAGAAAAATGCATTGTTGAACTAAAATGTACTTCATTTTTGTCAACATATTCATGCCTTAACACTTAAAATACCAAGATCCAAAAATAGTAGGTAGAGTAAGGTGGGGTAAAAGTACGAGTCGGGTAAAAGTACGTTTAGGGATTATCACAAACCGAGAACAGTTTAATTCAAAACTCAGCCATGGATTGATAGTGATTTGGACTGCCAACAACCAGCTATAACTTTATTTTGTAGAAATTGAAAATACTCCGAAAAATGAGGTAAATTAGCTTTTTAGCTTAAATGATGTAATATTTCAAATAACAGCAAACATGTTTGTGCAATCAAAAGTCAGGCTTTCAATGAAAGTTTTAATGTGTCTTTTTAGTTGTTTTTAACCACTATCAAATGCCGAAAAAAGTATTTGATTACTTTGTTTCTGTTCTGCACAATAAACTGTGAACCATAAGAAACCTTGGAGGGGCAAAAGTACGAACTGCAAATGGGGCAAAAGTACGAAGGGTCTACTCAAGTTAATCTGAATGGACAATGTTAACTTCTTTTTTAAATGCTCTGGAAACATCAGCGCATATTTTTGTTTCTACAAGACTTGCTCGCGCGAAAAATCGCTCAAATACGATGAGAACTGGATTTCGAAAATCTGCTGAATATGGACAGTTAGTGGAAAACTCCAAATTCGCGCATGTTATATGACCATGTATTGGATTTGTATCAGAAGCGAACAAAAAAGCTGCTGCTGTAAGCAGAGATTAATACAAAATAATTATCCTGTTGACTTCATGCAGCATTGTAGAATTTTGAAAGGTCGTACTTTTACCCCACATCATTCGAACTTCTGCCCCAGAGGTGGTTTAAAAGTACGTTTCGATAGCAGTTAGGCATTTTCACTACTGCTATCAAATGCGTCGATCGATTATCTTCGTAATTTTTTAGAAGAGAGATAAAAGTCTAAAGAATCAAATGCTGTTCTTGGTTTTTTAGAAAACAACCGGCAAAATATTCTAAAAATAGGATAGCACTAAGGTCGTACTTTTACCCCACCATACTCTAATAAAAATTCAAACAGTAGTACCTTGCCAACATGTGATCTGGATTTCACAAACTAGGCTTTTTTGAATTATTTGAAGTGTCTAGTTTTAGTTTTTAGAACTTCATTTCCTCCAAAATCAAAGAGTTTTTAAATTTATATCGAAATGGAAATTTTGTTTATGAAAATTTACCTCGGCTTCTCTTATGTTTTTCAACGGAAAACTCGACGATAAAAATTGGTTACAAAAGCTGTATACGCCTTGATTTTTCAACTTTCCGATTGTGTCATTGTCACTTTTTTGAATATTTCTCAATTATTTTTTCTGTTTAGAGGAATGTGGCATGTTTCATATTTTTAAAACCAGTACTGGACTCCTATGAACGTAAAACATGGTTGCTGGATTTATAAGACTACTTTAAGTTTGATTTAAAAATCGATTTCGTCTCTGTTGAGAATTTGATGCTTTGGGGTAACATTGATCAGTTTCTATTTTGACGGTTTTAACGAGTTTTCTCGATCATAAAGGAAACAAAACACTAAAACACCTTCATAATATTTACAAATGCTAGTAATTGATAAACTAAGGCAGTTCGTGTGTTAAGGCCGAACAACAATTGAGGCGCTTGGGATCAGAGGGGTGCAAGTGCCTAAATGATAGTTTCGAGAAAAGCGCTTCAAAGTTGTGAGGTGCTCGATTTTTCATATTTTTTTCGAATTGTTCAAAAAATTATAAAAAATCGAGTTTTGCACCTGATGCACATTGAAACATGAAGAATCGTTTGATATACTTTACTTTAAATTGATGATTTTGGGACTTGCACTACTCTGATCCGGAGGGCCTCAATCAAAATCGAAAGATGATCAATGAGGCTGCATAAATTAAGGGGCCTAATTTTTTAACTTTTCTTATAGAATTTTAACTACAAAAAAAACTTTACTATTTGATAGGGTTTCTAGCCTTTTGTCCTAGACTGGCTTATTTATATACGAAGCATATGATGCGAGTTTAAGTCAACAACAAATAGAAAAATATGCTTACGCAAAACGACGACGAGAACAGTTAGGTTAAGATTTTTATCTCAACACACATCTGATATATTCAGAGTAGCTCCGTTACCCCCATGGCCCACGTTACCTCATTCTCCCCTATATAATTTGCTGTATTTCATTTCAAATATTTTGTTAAATGTATTATTAATAACAAGGAATAATATCCAAACACACCACCCAACAGACTGGCAGTCATGTATGGCAAAACTCATCAGATCGGCTTGCCCAGTGAAAGAGAGTGCATTTTTTTTTCGTCTGCTCCCCCAATCTGTGCGGGGAGAAATAAATCGCACTGAAATCAAGAGTAAGATTGTCGACCCATAAGAGTGAGCGAGAGCATTCACATCCGCTGATAAAGAGAATTCCCTTCTCCGGAAAAATCTTTTGCGCATTGAGTTGGGGAGAAATCTGAGAGCTAACTCAGTAACTGAGTTCAGTTCATTCTTGGTACGTTCACGAGAAAAGATGCTGCTCTCCGAATCAAAGAATTTTCTAGAAGCCGTCCCGATCTTAATTGCAATTGATTTTTTAATAAAAACAGTTTAACCTCGTGCCTTTGGTCAAATTGGTTCGTCATCATCCAGCTTTGCTCATCTCGATTGAAGTTTCCGGCTTGGATCTTTCTTCTGAGAAACCAGCTGGATTCTTTCTCGACTATAATAAAGCAGACTTTCAAGCTATCTCTGTAGTGTTAGACTCTATAGACTGGGAATCCGAGCTTGCACTCTCTGATCCCAATGCTGCGGCTGAAACTTTTTCACATTTCATCAATTATATTATTGATCGTCATGTTCCGAAACGTTTGGTGAATGAAAATTCAAGAGCTCCCTGGATCACCAAAGAATTGCGCCAGATGAAAACTTTAAAATGCAAAGCCTTTCGCAATTATAATAGGCACAAATCACAAGGCGCTAAGGGGGCATCCATAAATTACGTAACGCTCCTAGGGGGGGGAGGGAGTAAGCTCGAGCGTTACTAATTGTGACATAGGGGAGGGGGGGAGGTATGCTCATCGTTACGTAACGATTTTTTCCTTAAAATTTTCAGTTTACTTAATCGCAGCTATTTTGATGTCATGCCATTTTCGCAGAATGATAAACATACAAAAATCTGCTTAAAATTTGTAGGCTTCATTATGATTGAAACTCGTTTGTAACCATTCCCCATTAAAGATTCTGAGATAGACTCTGACAAATGCGGATCGAATATCCGTGAAATAACCGTTGGAAAACCGAATATTAGGTTCAATTACTCCCAAGAACTCAGTTCAACCTTAAGACGGAAATCTTACAATTTTTTTCTCAATTGATTTTAAAAAAAATGCAATTTTGATTATTCCGACGAATACTACTAAGTGGAATATATTTTGCATAACTAGTTATACTCCTCAAACAAACTAAAGTAAACAAGGTAGATCATCAGTGAACAAGCACAGAGCAACTCGGATTAAGACAATCAATTTATTTTATCAAAAAGTTATCATCATTGAGTACTAAGAAGCGATTTGGAAAGATATAAATTCCGTTTTGTAAAACGTTAAAAAAATTATGGTAAAATCTTTTTTTGATCTTCGAAAATCAGTATTTAAAAACATTAGAAGCTAGGGGGGGGGGGGTAACTATCAGCGTTACGTAATTTTCGAAGGGGGGTACGTCGTAGCGTTACGATTTGTGACATACGGGGGGGAGGGGGTCAAAAAACTGCATTTTTTGCGTTACGTAATTTATGGATGCCGCCTAAAGACCATTACCGTAAACTTAATTCTGCGTATAAAAAAGCTAGCAGCCGATGCTATAGGAACTTTTGACGCGACTGCAACGAAACTTCAAGAAACGTCCAAAATCGTTCTGGAAACATGTCAAGGATCAGCGGAGTGAGTCTGGACTACCAACCTCTATGCTCCTGGATGGCGAAACGGCTTGTTCGGACCTTGATATTTGTAATCTGCTCGCTCGCTTTTCCAGTGTTTTCGCTGATGAACCAATCTCTGCCGATCAAATAGTTAACGCTGTAAGAAATATCCCTTCCCTGAACTTCTCTCTAAACAACATTACCATAGAAGAAGGAATATCTTGAAGGCGACCGCAAAAATGAAAAACTTCCGGACGGAATACCTGCCACATTTTTGAAACGCTACATGCCTCATTTATTGTTTCCTATTAAACGAATATTCCAAGCATCGCTCGATAAAGCTGTCTATTCTTCGCTGTGGAAGGACGCTTACATGTTCCCTGTGCACAAAAAAGGGGACAGAAGGGACGTGAATAACTACTGTTTGTCTGAAAATCAGGTTGTATTGCAATCCCTATTGAACAAATCAGTTCAATCAATCAAACGTTCTACCTCGCAGTCTCCAAGAGACAAGAAAATTTAGCGCCACTCGAAACTACCCATGCGCCACACAATAGCTAGTACTCTGCTGGCAATTAGAATAGTACCTAGAGACAGAAACAGACTTGCAATAAACGGCCAGCAGATCACACGCGTCTTTTGTGTTCTGTCCTGTGTCGTCCCGTACCTACCTAGCAAGCAATAAAGTTTCTATTACTTATCCGAACCGTCGCGCTGTACCTATTTTTTAACCCGTTTGTTCGTTGAATAAATGTACATCTTGCCCAGCTAAATCGTGTCGATTAACTACCTCGATAGTCCACATCCGTGAAAAAACATTGGTCCTTCGATAGCCGGATGTCGGGACTTTTTGAAGCCGCCGCGGAACTAGTGATCGTTGTGGATACCGTGTGCTGCGACAAAGTGCTGGGCAAGCGTGTGTTGTTCGGTCGTTGACCCTTTGTACGTGCTAAGTGTGCACCAAAGGACGTTTTGATCAGTGCGTCGGTTATCAGGAAAGAAGAAAAGTACTTTGTCCTGTACGGCTGGCGGGTTAAAATTGCCGCTAAAAACTAGCGTGTGACCTGTGCCACTTGGGGGAAAGTGAAAAAGTGATTCGTTTCCCGTGGTTGTTTTTGGCGGGTTTAATAATAGTGCCGCTCAAGTTTGCTTGTGCCTCTTGGGGGGAAATAAATTTGTTCCCGTTTTCCGTGGCTGATTGGCAAATTATTGTCGTTCATATTCAATCGGGTGCCACTTTGGGGGAAATTGCAAAGTAAACGATTTCCCGTGCTTGTGCACTTAAATTGTGTGGGGAATAAATGTTCTTGGTGGTGTTCTCTGTGAAATAAAAATTGTACGCTTACTGTTCAGCGATTATTCTGTGATATGCACATTCGCTAAACTGTACAAGTGCTGTAAAAAGTGTTGAAAAAAGTGACCCAAATTGGCGGAAATTTCGAAAGCTGTTTTTTTGTTCGTGTTGCTGTAGCTGTTAGCTGCTGGCGATTCGTTGACTGCCGATTCAACGGATTTTGGTCATCCGATCACCCGTGCTGCATTTTTTGGAACCCGTTGCTGTTGCGCGATTCTGGACGAGTCGCAACGGATGCTGTTCTCCATCTCAGAGGACCTTCGTGGCCAACAGGAATTTCAGGGAAGTACTATTTTGCTTTCTTTTTGGGCTGTGGTGATCGAGAATTAGGATCCCACACATTTTGGCCTGTGTAAAATTTTTGGACTTCTCGTTGAGTGTTGGTCGAGAAGCATTCTTGAATTTAACCGCTGGTTGGATTTGCATCCGGACCACAATCGGAATTTGGCTGATTTTGTGAAAACAGCTAGGCTGAGACACTTTTGGCTGATTTTTGTAGTACATCAGCTCCGCAAAACCATCTTTGCTGTCAATCATTAGCGCGAGACGTAGAGTCGATCGGTCGGGTGTCGAAGTGAATTCGGTGATTCAGTGAATTCAGCGGAAACAGTGATCCCTTGCTTGTGACAATGCCAAGTGAATTGCGTGAGCTAATTAAGCAGGAGCGAAACCTGCGAAGGACGCTAGACTCGGTGCGTCAGTTTGCGTCCAGTGGAAGTGACAACCAAGAACTTATCAGTGTACGTTTAGAGCTCCTCGAAAACACGTTTAAAGAATTTAGAAAAGTGAGAACGGAAATTGAATTGCAAACTGACCACCTGAGCAGCACAGCGGACGAATTTGGTGATCAAGCGGCATTGGATCAAGCAAGGAAGGACGAGAATGTGGGAATCCTGATAGAATTTGAGGAAGATTACTGTGTGGTGAAGAGTGAACTTCGGCGCCAGTTGTCAGCGATACGAGCATCAACCAACGCTACTCCAGCTCCAAGTGCAGCCGAATCTTTTGGTCCTCCATCAACTCTGGCAAGGGTGAAGTTGCCGGAAATTAACCTGCCGTCCTTTAGTGGGAAGACCAAAGAATGGGTCACTTTTCGAGACTCTTTTAAGAGTCTGATCCACTCCAGCAACCAACTCAACGACACAGACAAGTTCTGCTACCTCCGATCAGCCGTGACGGGTGAAGCTCTACAAGCGATTGCTTCAGTGGACATTACCGCCGCAAACTATGATATCGCTTGGTCTACCCTCGAAAAACGATACGAGAACCGGAAGCTGCTGGTTAAATCGTACCTGGACTCCCTGTTTTCCATCGAGCCGAAGAGGAAGGAGAGCTATGATGCACTCAACATGTTGCTCAGCGAATTCGAGCGGAACCTCCAAATGCTGCAAAAAGTAGGCGAGAACCCAGACCAGTGGAGCACGCTCCTGGTACACATGCTGTGTTCTTGTCTGGATCAATCCACCCTGCGCCAGTGGGAAACCCACCACAGTTCCAAAGAGGTTCCGCTGTACGACGACCTGATGTGTTTCCTGCGCAACCATTGTTCGATGTTGGAATTCATCGCTCATCGGAGACCTGAACGACCAGAGAGCAGCGAGCAACGTTTCAAGTTTGGTGTTAGCAATCCTGCTGTTCCATCCCAAATGAAGTGTCCGTTTTGTGGTAGTATGTTTCATATAGCTTTCCGGTGTACCAAGTTCCTGAAACAAACTGTCGGTGAAAGAAGTGAGTCAGTGAAGCGAGCTAGATTGTGTTATAATTGTTTGTCCTCCGGTCATCTAGCTCGTGATTGTGTCAAAGGTTACTGTCACCATTGCGGAATGCATCATCATTCGCTTTTACACCCCATATCCTCCGTCTCGCAGCAATCGACTCGTCCTACACCTTCAGTGTCTCAGCCTCGTCGTCAGTCTTCATCACCACCACACACCCCACCGATATCCAACCAGCCAACCCCAAGCCACCCTCCCAACACTCAACCCTCGACCTCGTATCCAGTTACACAGCCCATTCTCACCACAGACCCTCAGCAAGCCATAGCACTTCCCTCCCACACACCGAACCTTACGAAACAAGTCCTGTTGTCCACAGCCATTGTTCGAATCCAAGACACTCTTGGAAATACCCGTCTAGCCCGAGCCTTGCTCGATTCGTGCTCCCAGTTTTGCTTTATGACCACTCGTTTCAGCCAACAACTAAAACTGCGACACGTTCCAGAAAACCTCACCGTTCAAGGCATCGGTGGATCACGAGCTGTGTCAAGCAAACTGGTGGAAGCTTCCGTTAGTGCTCGCACCGCGCACATTTCAGCATTCAACACTGCTATGAATTTCTTTGTTTTACCTGAGCTGACAGCCACACTTCCTGCAAAACGAATAGAGTTCGAGAGTTGGAGTTTACCCACAGAAGATCAGCTTGCCGATCCCAGGTTTTCGGAACCAGGAGAGATCGACATCATTATCGGCGCAGAATACTTTTTCGATCTGCTTCTGGAAGGCAGATTTAGAGTGACCGAAGGATGGCCCTAGTCTGCAAAATTCCGTACTTGGATGGATCATCGCAGGCACCATTCCGGAAGAATCTGCAAGCTATTCGTTTTCCACTGTGGCATGTCCAGTAGCAGCGAGTAAAAAATCCGTTGAAAGGTCGACTGACGAGGAGTTTTCAGCTGAAACCAACAACCGTGACTGCGATAGAGAAGGTGTCTTTTTGCCGAAACGTGACCACGTAATTCGGCAACTGGGGGAGTCGCGTAACGCAGCATTGAAACGGTCTTCCAGCGTAGAAAACCAGTTTAACAACAGCGAAAAGAAGGTACAAGTCGAAGGTCATCTTCTGCACCGTAGTCTGTGGAGAGAATCTCCAGAAATTCCCGTTCGTATGTCCGAGCTCGTACCTGTGACTTATAGCACAACATGTGCACCTTATTTGGCAACCAAGTGCCTTCAGCAGCTAGCAGAAAGTGGGGAGGAATCATATCATGAAGCAGCTAATAGTCTTCAATACGGAACGCATGTCGATGATTCGCTAACTGTAGCGAGTTCAGTTGACAGTGCGAAGAAGTTAAGAAAGGAGGTGACTGAGTTAGCAGCAGCAGATTGTTTTTTGTTGAGAAAGTTCAACTCAAATTCAGCACAAGTACTGTCTGCATTACCGGATCACCTTAGCGACGAGCGCGCTTCCTTGACAGTGGATTCTACGACTGTAGCTTCGAAGACTGTGAGTTTACTGTGGAAACCTAATCAGTATGCAGCCATCCCCCGAGTCGATCGTCAACCAGAATGTTTCCCAGGGAAATACGACGTTCTCAAGAGAGGACGACCGCTTAAGGCATCATCCGCGATCCTCTTCTTGTATCATGTGTTTGTCGTTAGCATAATTCGTGTTGGCGGCCGGCTAGCGCGCGTACATGCACTTAGCGAAAATAGAAAATATGCGATGATCCTGTGGATTAAACATTACCTTGCGAAAATTCGTACCGAAGCTCAGCTTCTTGTTACTTCCGTGCGTGAGGGATTGAGAAGATTGGATGAACTTCATCAGCGTTTTCGCAACGAACAGTTCCAGAGACTTGTTGTCCATTCCGCCGTAGACGACGAAACCGAATTCATCCCCCCTAGAACAGCAAACTTTCCAGTCGATTACCAAGCCATCATCCAACCAGATTCACCATCATATTAAGCAGATTAAAAATCATCAGTAAAGTTGTCCACCGAATTCGACCCATTTCTTTTTTTCCCATCGACACGTCTTGTTGTTTCGAGCTACATCACCGGTGGATTTCAAGTACGTCGAAGACAAATCCATGGTACATGTTTTCTGCACGTAGTCAGCAAACAAGATCTTCAGCGAGTTTGGCCAACTTTACCTGGGGGTCATCGTGAGCTGACAGTGACCCTCCATCATCGTCGTAGCTTTGCATCGCAGTTTCATCGTCATCAGCGCATGGGGCGCTCGCGGAGGCCAGGAGGCCTCCGCTCCAGGGAAGTTTTTGTAATGTGTGATTAAAAAGATAAAAAAGCACCCTCTCATCTTATTAGGTCGAATCGGTCCGGTGGACCACATCCAGTCATCTAGTCAACTAGTCATCTAGCCATCTAGTCATCCAGTTGTTCCATTCTCCTGTCGTCTCGTCATCCAGTCCAGTCCAGTCCAGTCCAGTCCAGTCCAGTCCAGTCCACATCGTCCGTTCAACCGCCATCCGTACTACATGCGATATGTGTCTCCGTGTCCTGTCGTTTGTCACCGTTGGTAGATATCGTCCGGTTTCCGTATCGTTGGTAAGGATCGTCCAGTCCCGTAGTTGCAGAAGCGCAACCAGACGCAGCCAGTCTGAGCAGGATTCCAGCCCTAAAGCCATGGGGGGTGACGCGGTCGCGATCGGACGGGTCGGACCTGTCACCCCAACCCCACCCAACGTTAAGTACCCTGCTTTACATCCATCTTGTTAGGAACTTACTTGTTCTCCCTCACAGGGTCGGCGTTGCGTTTTAAGTCCTGGGCTGTGAATCACCGTTACCTGTATCGTCATCGCAGTTTTGGTCAGCGTAGTCTTCGTCATCGTAGTCTTCGTTACCAGTACATTGTTAGTTTAGTTATAATTAGCATTATTAGTGATAGAAGTCGTGCGCATGGGTTAGATTAGGTTACCAAAGATTAGGATTAGTTAGTATAGGTAGTATTGCAAGGCGGCCGGTATGTTTGTCTGAAAATCAGGTTGTATTGCAATCCCTATTGAACAAATCAGTTCAATCAATCAAACGTTCTACCTCGCAGTCTCCAAGAGACAAGAATATTTAGCGCCACTCGAAACTACCCATGCGCCACACAATAGCTAGTACTCTGCTGGCAATTAGAATAGTACCTAGAGACAGAAACAGACTTGCAATAAACGGCCAGCAGATCACACGCGTCTTTTGTGTTCTGTCCTGTGTCGTCCCGTACCTACCTAGCAAGCAATAAAGTTTCTATTACTTATCCGAACCGTCGCGCTGTACCTATTTTTTAACCTGTTTGTTCGTTGAATAAATGTACATCTTGCCCAGCTAAATCGTGTCGATTAACTACCTCGATAGTCCACATCCGTGAAAAAACAACTACAGAGGAATTTCCGCCTTATGTGCTATTGCGAAATTATTCGAACTGGTTCTATTGGATCCTATCTTCTCTTTTTGTAAGCAATACATTTCAAACGATCAACATGGTTTTATGCCCAAGCGCTCAACGAGTACAAACTTGTTCACTTTTACATCTTTCGTGCAAGACAGATCTACAGCGGGTATCCAAACTGACGTAATTTATACGGATTTGTCCGCTGCCTTAGATAAGGTAAATCATGAAATAGCTATTGCCAAACTCGGACGTCTAGGCATCTGCGGTTCCTTATTGGACTGGTTTCGCCGTTACCTGTGCGGAAGGAAATTCACCGTTAGATCGGCGGATTCGTATTCCAGACAGTTCCCTGCCACATCAAGGGGGCCACAAGGAAGCCATCTTGGGCCGATAATTTTTCTAATTTATTTTAATGATGCTCTTCTTATGCTTGACGGACCGAAACTCGCCTACGCCGACGATCTAAAATTGTTCAACTCAATTGAAACCCCAGAGGACACTGCTACACTGCAAAGGCAATTCCACCTGTTTGCTACCTGGTGCAAGGACAACTGCCTGACGTTGAATCGCAGTAAATGTTCCGTCATAACTTTTTCGCGCAAACGGCACCCTATATCTGCAGATTATTTTCTTTTGGACCATCCAATCGCTCGTGTGAACCACATCAAGGATTTAGAGGTGATTCTTGATCCAAAATTGGACTTCAAAACACATACCAATTATATAGTTGATAAAGCTTCTCGATGCCTGGGCTTTATATTCCGTGTAACGAAGGATTTGAAAGACGTATAGGGGAGAATGAGGATACTTGATCCCTGGGGATACTTGATTCCTTAGCTATATCTCTAAACTGGAATGTCTTACAAAGATCAAATGTTCTAGAAAAATGTGCCAAAATGAGCAAAATAACAATGCTTGTAGCTTAAAATTTTTTTACAAAATAATTGTTTGAGTAATTGAACTTTGTTTGAAAATTTTCACAAAATGTAACTTGAAGATCTTTTTTCATCACTTTAAAATGTTCCATACATGGGAAAATTATGAAAAAAATATATGTTCCAATGTATCAATCGTTCGAGCGTAAAATTAACTTCATAATGCCATATTTTCAAAGCAATGGAAAACTCTCAACTTTTTTCAGAAAAAGTTTTCTAAAATGTTGATTATGGGTACAATTGATCCCCTAGAGTTGGGTACAATTGATCCCCCCTTCCAAATGGCATATTCTTTTTCTGAATTGATCGTTATGATTGCTGATTACGAAATTACTAATATTTATCCAAAAACTAATATTTATCAAACAATTATCTGAAGAAAAGAGCAAAAATAATTAATTTTCTCTTTATTATAAAAAATAGCGCCTTGAAGTATGCAATGTTATTAGCGTTGAGACAAAGTTATAGAATTTTCTTCTTATGTCTGCTATAAGTTGTGAAATAAGAACAAACATGACCAAAATAGTCAATTAACATTCTATCTTGAGGTTTTGTTTGATTTTTATACAAGAATTAGGGCTTCCTGAATATAAGATCAAGTCTCCTTCAATAGGGGATCAATTCTCCCCTAACTTCAGAAAAATCGCAATTTTTTTACTCCCACGAAAATGCTTCTAGTTTATCAACGGGTTCAAGTATTGTTCTAATTTTTGGAGCATAGAAACTTGAAGTTACAAGCTGTCAAAAAATGACAAATACGGCGAGTTGCTAATTTTTTCCAAAAAGATATGGTGAAAATAAGAAAAGGGGATCAAGTATCCCCACTCTCCCCTACTGTTTAAAAAGCCTCTACTGTAGCCTTGTTCGCTCCATCTTGGAGTATGCATCGGCTGTTTGGAGCCCTTTCTACCAGAATGGCGCTGATAGGATCGAGGCTGTACAACGACGTTTTATGCGGTATGCTCTATGCCATTTGAACTTGTCTGACCCGTTCCACCTTTCAAGCTACGAGAATTGCTGCAGCCTTATTTGTCTGGACACGCTACAAGCCAGCCAAGGAGCTACTCGAGCATTATTTGTCTCCGATATTTTGGCGTCGAGAATTGACTGTCCTTCGCTTTCGGAATCGATTAACCTCAGTGTTCGTCCTCGAGGACTTCGAGACCGGAATTTACAGCTCTACATTCCCCTTCGTCAAAACAACTATGGGGCTAATAGTGCACTGATTGGCGTTATCAGAACCTTCAGTCGTTATTCCGAACATTTTGATTTTGATACATCGAGGGATTTATTTAAAAGAAGAATTTTGACAGCATCGAGAACAGCGTAGTGCGTAATCCCGTTTTTAGATATATATAATTTAAACTACTTTGTTTTATATTCATTTCATCATTGGGATCAACATGTGATCCGTTGATATGTTATCAAATAATTAAATAAAACCTCTTAAACCAATTGTAATCTTCGGTTCAGATGATATTTGAACTTCGGCTTGGGTGCAGCATCTTTTCCATATCCCGAACAGAGGCGTTAGGGTTTCGGTTGAAGGCCCCAACTACGCGTTTGTGAATTTTGGTATTGTACGGAATACTTTTTTCTTCACTTCTGGGCTTCCGATCGGTGGTCAATCGTTCCTCGAACCGATTAATCACTCGCAACACCGTGGAACTCGCGATTCCCAACGTTTTAGCGATGGAACGATGCGAGAGATCCTTGTTTTTGTGGTGAATGCGCAAGATTATATCACGCACGAGCTGTTCTTTCTACTCCGTTTCCGCGAGTTTTGATCACAGGAAACTAAAACTTGCAGAATGTATACAACGCACTATGAACTTAATCTACCCAAATTTTCATTGAATTCTACCCAACGGTTAAAAAATTAGAGCAATATCATTGTGTGGCAAGTTCATCGTGGACATCCTTTAATTTGATTTTGATTGAATTGGATTAGAGATAAGTTTTCTAGAGTAATTTATTTCACTTTTTTTTATATGGAATTGCGGGGAATCAGAGACCAAATATTCTGAAAATGACTAATTAACCTTGTAACTAACGTAACAAGGATTTCAAAACTATAAAATTTCGATTTATAACTCTGATTTATAACATAGTGAATTAAGTTGGGAGAGTCCACGTCTCGTATTCCGAATGACGGTTTACCAAAATGGTTCATTAAAAAATAAAGATTGAAAAACTGTTGAAAAAACTTTGATTTTCGTTTTACATATTCATACGTAGATTTACATTGAATAATGCAGAAAATCGTTCATTAGATTTGTTTTTTTGTATATATGATTGACTAGTCATGCTAGAATCAACAGTTTTTGTTTGTCTTTTTGCGTTGATTAAAGGTGTTTTTAAAACCTGAACCTTCGGTCCGAGCCATTTCAAACAAATGAATTGTAAAAAAATGATTATATGTGCTTCAACTTTCTACTAAGAGTCTTCTGAAGAACTCAAAACTCATAAAACTTTGACGGATTTCGAATCAACCATCAATCCAGTTTAAAAATTGAAAAGTGAAGTAGTAGATTTTTTTATTTAAATAATTTGAATAAAGTCTAGAAGATATTTGGATCTTTTTTTTTATGGAATACTCTTTATCATCTGTATTTGCCATAAGAACAGTAATCTCCCAGAAACCTTTCCCCTCATCGTTGGTTGCATTTCGATGAAGATGAACAGAAGCTACAATCAGTCAGCTAGCTAGATCCCCAAACAGCTGGATGCTGGGATGCTAAAATAGGAGCGAAAAAAAAGGTCTATGTTGCATTCACTGATACCTACTCTATTTTAGTACACGCGAATGCATTCTCTGTGATGTTAACCGTTTCACACCATTTGTCTTGATTCAGATGATGCTGCAATGTCGTGCTGTTCTGTATGTAGCCACATACCTATATATGTAGGTTTGTATGCATTTTCTCTTCTTGTTTACCCATCGAGAATGAGAACGAGAAAGATTAAGGTGCAGTCTCACAGGGTTCATCATTTCTGCCTGGGCCCTCCAAATTGTACAATTGCCAATATTTTTGAGTGCAATTAGTGATTGCTGTCTGTTCAAATTTCGTTCAACTGACAGAGACAGGTTAACACGATACCGATTGAGGCACCATTAGAAATAAAAACTGGGTCATTTATGATCGATGCACCGATTCACGCAAAACATGCCAACCCGATCTTGGGCTTTTAATTTTCAACGCTTGAGTTATCCATCAATCTTAGCTAGCTTCAAACAAAAAAATAAGGCGATGCGAAGATCCTTGTGGTTTTTTTTTACTTTTGCAATTCAATTTGTTTTAAAGAATTGCTCGTGTTTTGACTCCACTTTCAGTACATTGTCTAAGTATTACTGGTAAAATCATAAAAGCAAACCGAAACAGCACCGGTACCTGCCAAATGGAATGTTAAATCGATGAGTTAAGCTATCGTTTAGTCGGTTTATCTCTCGCAATTTTCCACTGCATTTTTCATGAGAATTCTGTAGAGCCCTGAGTCTGTTCTGTTCGTCGTCTCTCGTTCCTCAAATCCAGCTAGCCGTTTGTACTCTTTCCGCGGAATTGGCACCGATCGAAGAAAGAAATCGGACCAGAATAACCGAGAATGTGCCAGAAAGACAGATGTGAAAATTGCAAATGAACGTTGTTTTATGTATTTTTATCGTTTCAAATTCATACAACAGTAAAGTGTCTGTTATTCAAGTCGACAGTAGTTGTTCAGCGAGATCTGTGAAAAAAGAAACGGAAACGAATGAGACAAAAATGCCGGCATATCTTCCAACATAACGAACGATGAGATGCAAAGGATTGTGTTTCTGTGCTACCTTCTAGTGTGCATCTTAAAATTGTGGGAGGATCGACTTCATTGCAAAACGGAAAGGACAATGGAAAGATTTTGTGTGTTTATCGTCTCTTTGTTTGACACGGCTGTTCTTAATTGAAAAACGATTTTTGTTCAACTAGTCAATGAAAAATGGATTGGACTGGTTTCTTTGGAATTCAGAACACGTTAGAAACTGTGCATAAAATTTCCGTCATAACGTTGTACTTTCTTGAACACATGTTTTTACGCATAAGAAATCACAAAAGCTTAATTATGTGATTATAAACAAAAACTTTATGTTTCCATCTACAAAAGATAACTGTTAACTGCAAATATTTTTAATATCGATATAACTATAAAACCAAGACGGATTGAAGCAACTTTTATCAATTCGATACCTAAACTGCACTGTGTTGATAATGATCTCTGAATATATTCCAGCTGAGTACGCCAAAGTTTTTGATTCTAAAGTCAACGAACAAAAAGGAAGATTTTTTGTGGCTAAGGAGTGTAGCAAAAGCGTTAAAACTTTTCTCTTTAGCTGCTCATAACGAAGTATGATGACCTAGAAAATCGGGCAGGATAAGCCACAAGAAATCTGCTTCTGAGTACACAATAAACCAAATGGTGAAATTTTCGCAAACACAAGTAAAAAGAACGAAGCAACGATGGATATCGCAAAAATAAAACTAAAACACATCGTACAAACTGTAGTGCAAAGCGGAGTTTGAAAATAAAATAACGACCGAAATAGTTTTCATGCAGTCGTTATTCTTCGCCACACTCCACACTAGGTAGTTATAGAGCTTTTTTTTCGTTCTGATTATTTATGGAATTCATGTTTACAATTTGAATCAATTTGAAAAGCGCCAACCCGAACTAAACCACAGACAAAACTCAACTGCAAACAGTGATATTTTATTAATGATTTGTGGCTTAGTTTTGTTTGCGTTGGGGTTTTGCATTCCATTTTTGTTGTCTAGTTCGAGACAAATTCAAAACAAAAAAATCACAGTGTATTTCAATTTAAAAAATTTATATTGACCTTTTTTTTTTCTTTTTTATTTCAGGTATGTAACAAATAACATTCTGTATTGAGCTTATGAAACGAGATGATGTCAACAAATAAGGTAAAATGTACTGATAAGTAGAAATGAAAACGTATTTCAGACAAATTCTAATTTTGGAAGAAACAGGATTTTTTTAGAATTTGTGTATATCCAAATATTAAATCTCAATCTCACATCTCCTACTTCATTTTTAGGAGCTGTGGCTACCAGTGTTTTCGTATCTCAGATTACCGACAACAACTTAAGTTAAATTGTATTTATAATCTGAATCTTGAATCTGAATCTTGAATCTGAATCTTGAATATGAATCTTGAATCTGAATCTTGAATCTGAATCTTGAATCTGAATCTTGAATATGAATCTTGAATCTGAATCTTGAATCTGAATCTTAAATCTGAATCTTGAATCTGAATCTTGAATCTGAATCTTGAATCTGAATCTTGAATCTGAATCTTGAATCTGAATCTTGAATCTGAATCTTGAATCTGAATCTTGAATCTGAATCTTGAATCTGAATCTTGAATCTGAATCTTGAATCTGAATCTTGAATCTGAATCTTGAATCTGAATCTTGAATCTGAATCTTGAATCTGAATCTTGAATCTGAATCTTGAATCTGAATCTTGAATCTGAATCTTGAATCTGAATCTTGAATCTGAATCTTGAATCTGAATCTTGAATCTGAATCTTGAATCTGAATCTTGAATCTGAATCTTGAATCTGAATCTTGAATCTGAATCTTGAATCTGAATCTAAAATTTGAATCTTGAATCTGAATCTTGAATCTAAATCTTGAATCTGAATCTTGAATCTGAATCTTGAATCTGAATCTTGAATCTGAATCTTGAATCTGAATCTTGAATCTGAATCTTGAATCTGAATCTTGAATCTGAATCTTGAATCTGAATCTTCAATCTGAATCTTGAATCTGAATCTTGAATCTAAATCTTGAATCTGAATCGTGAATCTGAATCTTGAATCTGTATCTTGAATCTGACTCTTGAATCTGGATCTTGAATCTGAATCTTGAATCTTAATCTTGAATCTGAATCTTGAATCTGAATCATGAATCTGAATCTTGAATCTGAATCTTGAATCTGAATCTTGAATCTGAATCTTGAATCTGAATCTTGAATCTGAATCTTGAATATGAATCTTGAATCTGAATCTTGAATCTGAATCTTGAATCTGAATCTTGAATCTGAATCTTGAATCTGAATCTTGAATCTTAATCTTGAATCTGAATCTTGAATCTGAATCTTCAATCTGAATCTTGAATCTGAATCTTGAATCTGAATCTTGAATCTGAATCTTGAATCTGAATCTTGAATCTGAATCTTGAATCTGGATCTTGAATCTGAATCTTGAATCTGAATCTTGAATCTGAATCTTGAATCTGAATCTTGAATCTGAATCTTGAATCTGAATCTTGAATCTGAATCTTGAATCTGAATCTTGAATCTGAATCTTGAATCTGAATCTTGAATCTGAATCTTGAATCTGGATCTTGAATCTGAATCTTGAATCTGAATCTTGAATCTGAATCTTGAATCTGAATCTTGAATCTGAATCTTGAATCTGAATCTTGAATCTGAATCTTGAATCTGAATCTCGAATCTGAATCTTGAATCTTGAATCTTGAATCTTGAATCTTGAATCTTGAATCTTGAATCTTGAATCTGAATCTTGAATCTGAATCTTGAATCTGAATCTTGAATCTGAATCTTGAATCTGAATCTTCAATCTGAATCTTGAATCTGAATCTTGAATCTAAATCTTGAATCTGAATCGTGAATCTGAATCTTGAATCTGAATCTTGAATCTGAATCTCCAATTTGCGTCTTAAATCTTTACCAACATGCTTAAAATGAATATTCGAAATCGGAGTTGAACAGTTATTTTATTTCAATTCAGGAAGTGTTATTTTCAATTTGATCAACTTAAAGCCCGAAAATTGAATAAAAAATCCTTATAGCAATCCCATTTGAGCAGGCCAACCTTCAAATGAATGAGTGAAATGTTATTGAAATCCCAAGCTTAATTACTAATTTTACAAATGTTAACTGTGAGTGTTAATATTTCAGCGAAAAAAATTAAAAATAATGGCCTGTAAAAATGAATTTCCCACCAGTCAAGGGCCGGTTGATAGAGAAAATGAAATAACATTAAATTCACGCTGACCAAATTTTACCGGTCGACGTTTTTCCCTTCTTCGGTTCTTTCGTCCAACCACCAATATTGTCCACCTTTTTTACGACCTGCTGTGTAACAGATAAACTTTTAAAACACAATTGCCTGCGAGCTGGGAAGTGAATGCCTCATAGCAGGAGAACATTTCTGAAAATGACGAACCCTTTTTCCATTTCCTCCATGGAAGTTGGGAAGTGGGGATGGTCAGCACACCACTTTCATTCTACCGCGACCAGTTTAATTGCCAGAGGCTCCCGTTCGTGTGCTGCCTATTGCATATCCTCTGGGGCAATCGAAAGTTTTTTGTGTGCACTATATGTAGTTTTTTGCTCAGTCGCCGAAGCCAAAACCATGTCGCCGCACCGAACAGTGGCTTCGACTTTTACGAATGTTTTAAGGTTTTAATTCGAACGAGCTTACTGATTCACCAATTTAACACTAGTTAAGGCTTCACAGATTTCCCAGAATTAGTAGACATTTAATTTATTATACTCCTGAAATTATATGCGCAACTGGTACGAAGTCCAAAACAAATGAGTAAGAATGACAATCAAATATAGAAATCCGACTTTACTAAACCAGCACAAACAGAAAACCAAAAGCATGTTTTCGAGTTTATTGGTTAAATATTCCATACAGAAGCTAGTTACTCCCTTTTGAATGCACAAGTTTTAGCAATTTAGATTTCAAACTCATTTTTAAGCGGATTTGTGCCAACGTAAGAGCTTAACTACACAATTAACACACGATGTATTACAGGACACGACACTTGACGTTCTTACAAACGGAAAAAAGGATTCCAAATTACCTTTTTTGTCGACCGGTTTCGGGCTCAATGTTGCCCATCTACAGGATGATGTGCGACTGATCACACGAATAAATTACTAGCAGGATCGTACTTCGAGTGTCGTCGTAGTTTTCATCGAAAGATGGTTCCTTTATGAAATTTTCCTTTTGATGAAGGTGAAAAGCGGCGACATAATTGGTGGGTCATCTTCATTCCTTAGCGGTTTCTCGGAAGTACTTATGAACATCGACTCTCATGCGTTCAAGTGTGAGGCTTTTCTTACATATTTCCTATAGATCACTTTTCCCAGTTTATGGAGTGATCTATTTCCGCTTCGTGGGCGGCTACGCTGGATTCATTGACCCTGTTGTTGTATACAGCATTCCTATGTTCTTTAACTCGAACTTTAAATTTGCAACGCGTTTGGCCAATGTAAACAGCTGGGCAACTCTCACAGGGAATTTCATAGATTCCAGATCTCTCATCTTGCGGAATCTTATCCTTCAAGCAGACCAACCGATCCTTAAGGGTGTTGCAGCTCTTGTATGCTGTTTTCAGACCGTGTTGAGAAAGGATTTTTATTATCCCATTAGTTAGTTTAGGGTGGAACGGCAGGCTAACTCTGTAGGGCTCTTCTTTCTCTGGCCTGAAAGTGGTTGCATCACTTCGGTACTTTTTTCGGGCATGTTTTCGGAGAATCTAGAGGATGAATTCGTTGTCAAAACCGTTCAAAAAACCTGCCTCAAGAATTTTATGCATTTCCTCTTCAAATTCTGCCTTTTCCATAGGAATATTGTACAGGCGGTGTGTCATAAAATGGAGGCGGCTTGTTTTTGTTAGTAGTGTTCAGAGAAACCGCTAATGAATGAAAATGACCCACCAATTATGTCGCCGCTTCTCACTTTCACCAGAAGGAAAATTTCATAAAGGAACCATCTTTCGACAAATACTACGACGTCGACACTCGTAGTACGATCCTGCTAGTAGTTTCTTCGTGTGATCATTCAGACATCGTCCTGTAGATGGGCAACATTGAGCCCGAAACCGGTCGTCAAAAAAGGTCATTTTGAATCCTTTTTTCGTTTGTAAGAACGTTAAGTGTCTCGGCCTTTAATACGTCGTGTGTTAATTGGTAAGATTTCTACAAAATTAATTGTTTGCAGTTGCTATTAACAAATTATTGCTTTCCAGTTTGAATGTGTATTTTTTTCAAAGCACTTTTTTTTAACAATGAAGAAAAGTTAACGGAAGTTTCTGTTTTGGATTTACCTCAACTTTCAACTTGTTTTTCTTGAACGATTGTTGTTTTGATATTTGTTTTTTATACTTACATATTTTAACTTGTAATGTTTTTCATCTTCTCTTATTCTTTTTTCAATTCGTTTGAATTTGTGTCATCTTGTTTGATATTGTTTTATCATATTTCATTATGTCCTATCTAGTTATGTTTTTTTTTCTGTGTTATACACTGCCGGCCAAAAGTTTGGGACCACCCGCTAAAAACATGCAAATTTTGATCGTTCATATCTCAGCCGTCTTAGAACATATTGCAAATCTTCTGATCTCATTTGAAAGATAATGAGCAATAGCTATTTCGGGGGTATTTTGTCCAGAAATAATGATTTAGTTTTGCACCTAAAACTTAACCTAAAAATACAACATTTTCAAAAAATCGCACTCAATATTCAAAGCCGATCATCTCGGGATAGGGTGGACCAAATTTCAAAATTCGAGTTGCATCAGAATCCTTATTCTACACCCAAAATTCAGCCTCTGTGCCAATGGCGTGTAGTCAATTTCATAGCATCATTGGTACAAGAAGATAACGCGACCGGCACTGATTCGATTTGCGCCCACCGGCATTAACCTCCCAGCGTAACCGAATTGCGTATGTCTGAATGAAACAAAATAAAAACGTTTTCGCGTCCCTCCCCATCGCATCACAAGCCGAAGAAGGATGGAAATAAATACCGGCCAACACCAGGCAGCCAGTGAACCGAGCACTGTGCGTGTGAATGTAGCAAAAGCAACAACAAAAACATCCTTCTAATTCAATCAACCGACAAACACGGCTAAGCTGTGCGTGTGTATGTAGCAAAAGCAACAACAAAAACATTCCTTCAATTCAACGGCAAACAACACCGGCCAAGCTGCCCGGCTTTAGCAGCTGTGTATATGTAGCGTGTGTATGTAATAGCAGGCAGTAAGCAAAGCACAGTTCTCATTCAATGGGTTTCCCGTTCCTTCACTCCCGTTCCCTTTCCCGTTTCCATCTTAAGACAAAGGAATGCATTGAAAAAAGGCCAAACGCCGGGAAGCCGCCGTTGTACGTTTTTTGTGATTGATCGGTAACAGAAAGCCTATGACAAATATACCTCGTCCTGCATGAAGCTCGAATAGTACACTGGTTAGAATGTCGGACTGGCAATACGCTACAATTGGTGATGTGAGTTCGATTCTCATTACAGCGCTGTGGTTTTAATTTTTATTTTCTTGTTTCTGGGATGAATTATCCAATAGGAAGGAAATCCCATAAAATGTTTTTCTTGTTTCGCTTGAATGTAGTGGTCATAATTTTGGTTGGGAGCCGAGTCCTTATGCCAGTTACGGTTTTTCAAACATACCGTCTTCGGCACAGTGCACATTTCAGAGCATTATCGGCACAGAGATTTGCTAAAAAGGCATTGGATTTTTGCAACCTCTTCTATGGGTGTAAGCTTCTCAAAACACAATAAAAATAATTGTGCAAAAATTTAAGAATACACTTTTAATTAATAAAATAGACACTTAAGTTATCGTCCAAAGTTTGGGATAACCCCTTAGTATGGTGTATTATACTTTAAAAAAAAATACCTTCATTTACTTCATAGAAAGGATTTAGATCAAACGAATGGTTTTCGAGATACACGCATTCGTAACTGTCCCATTTCTAAAAGAACTTAGCTTTATGAGTGTGTGAGACTTGTTTGTATTCTACGAACAGACATACATATTTCTGTTATTGCTTTGTTTGATGAATCTACAACTCACCGTTTAGTACAAAATGCAACGCTCATGAATGGTAAATGAAACAAAAAAAACACCTCGAACAGGAATCGAACTCGAGTCCACCGATTACTTTAATTGATTTTCGGCTTTTGGCAAAAAAATAAAAAATGCATTTTTTTAACGTTTTTATCTACTTTTTCAAGTTTTAGCCCGTTAGGAAAAAGACTTGTTTAGTGTGTGAAAAATGAAGTATTGTAAAACCGGGTAACATTGATCACCAGGGTAGCTTTGATCAACATGAAATTTTTCCACATAATCACACCCATAGAAGAGGTTGCAAAAATCCAATGCCTATTTAGCACATCTCTGTGCCGATAATGCGCTGAAATGTGCACTGTGCCGAAGATGATATGTTTGAAAAACCGTAACTGGCATAAGGACTCGGCTCCCAACTAAAATGATGCATGACCACTACATTCAAGCGAAACAAGAAAAACATTTTATGGGATTTCGTTCCTATTGGATAATTCATCCCAGAAACAAGAAAATGAAAATATAAACCACAGCGCCCGTAGGGAGAATCGAACTCAAATCACCAACCATATGGTCTTGCTAGACCAACATCTTAACCAGTGTACTATTTGAGCTTCATGCAGGAAGAGGGATATTTGTCATAGGCATTCTGCCACCGATCAATCACAAAAGAAACGCACGACAGTGGCTTCCCGGCGTTTGGCCTCCTTTCAAGGTATTCATTTGTCTTGCGATGGAAACGGGAAAGGGAACGGGAGTGAAGGAAACGGGAAACCCATTGAATGAGAACTGTGGTTTTCTTACTGCCTGCTATTACATACACACGCTACATATACACAGCTGCTAAAGCCGGGCAGCTTGGCCGGTGCTTGTTTGCCGGTGAATTGAAGGAATATATTCTTGTTGCTTTTGCTACATACACACGCACAGCTTAGCCGTGGTTGTTTGCCGGCGAATTTAATTGAAGGAATGTGTTTTTGTTGCTTTTGCTACATTCACACGCACAGTGCTCGGTTCGCTGGCTGCCTGGTGTTGGCCGGTATTTATTTCCATCCTTCTTCGTCTTGTGATGCGATAGGGAGGGACGTGAAAGCGTTTTTATTTTGTTTCTTTCAGACATACGCAATTCGGTTAACTTGGGAAATTAATGCCGGTGGGAGCAAATCGAATCAGCACCGATCGCGTTATCTTCTTGTACCAATGATGCTATGTAATTGACTACACGCCATTGGCACAGAGGCTAAATTTTGGGTGCATCAATAACTACGTCTAAAGTTTAAATATCTTTAAACTTTTTTCTTAGTTTAAAAACCTACATGTTGAGTTTCAAATTGGGAATAACATGGTTTGTTTTTTGAAAATTTCGTATGTAAGTTTATTTTAATATTTTAAAATACCTCCACAATCGGAACTTTTTTGTGGCGAGGATATTCCGCACGGATACCGATTCAACAGCTTGCACGGCGGGTCGAGGACGGCGGCTTAAAACTACACATTCCAGCCATAAAATGTAAAGCGCTACTTATTAACCGGCACATTTAAGAAATTCAGGCTATGCCTTTCTATAATCAGTTTGTCTCCGCTCCAGGAGAAATAAGAGCACCTACAGCAACCTGAAGCAAATTTTAGAAAACTATCCTAATCTTCCCAACCAGCTAAGGCAAACGATCACCTCTCCAACTTTACACAATTTTTTCCTCTCTCAAACCAACCAACCGAGGATCGAAACAGAATATCCTCAAACGAACTGGAAACGCGTGTGGAACAATATATCATCGAAACAAATTTCATCGCACCAACGTAGCCTACTGTATAGATGGGCAAACGGCAAAACAAAACTGATCATTGGAACACAAATTTTTCGATTGCTCTCGAGTGCGAGACTCTCTTCAACTTCTACGGGACCAGCTTGAGATTCAAACTGGAGGCCGTACCTTTGCTACAAGTGAACTGCTTAGACCTGCTTTAGAAGGAATAAACAAAAGATCGCGATCAAGCGTGTTATCGACTCTTGCACGATATCTTGAATTCATTGATAACTGTTCTGATAGATTAATTGATCATTATGAATTGGAATTTTATTTGAGCTTAATACAATGAATTGTGCAATAGTAGTAACTAAGATACCCATTAGACAATAAAACCTGACCATTTATAAAACAAAAAAAAAATATCTATTTTTCCGAAGGCTCGCAAACAAACACCCTTCCTGAAGAAATTAGAGCGATTACAAGCAGCAGGTTTATGTATGTAACAGTTATACTTTTTTCCATGGTAAATTTTTAGTTTTGGTGTAGTTTCTGTTGAATTTGTTATATTTCACAAAATAGGGACGTTTTCCAAGAGTAAGCCAGTCTTGGACAAAAGGCTAGAAACCTTATCAAATGGTAAAGTTTGAAGGAAAAAAAATAAAGGGAAACATTGCGAGGGCCTAGAGGATTGAATAAAGGCAAAATTTATTTTTTGTTGTTTAAATTGTTGTATAAGTAATGTAAAAAAAATTGCTCCTTATGCAGCAACATTGTCCATCTTCCAATTTTTAATTATTGTTCGGCCTTAACACACGAACTGCCATAGTCAATTACTAGCATTTGAAAATATTATGAAGGTGTTTTGTATCCTTTATGATCAAGAAAACTCTTTCAACCATCGAAATAGAGACTGATCAATGTTACCCCAAAACATCAAGTTCTTAACAGACACAAAATCGATTTTGAAATCAAATTTAAAGTAGTCTAATAAATTCTGCAACCATGTTTTAAGTTCATAGGAGTCCAGTACTGATTTTAAAAATATGAAACATGCCACACCCCCCTTAACAGAAAAAATAATCGAAAAATATTGAAAAAAGTGATCAGTCTTACCCCGTTTTACGATAACTTAAAATTTATAGCTGTTTTCAATGGTTAAATTAGCATCCTTTTAAAGGTAGTCATTATGCCCCTATCTCCCCTGTTTCAAGAAAAAAATCATGCCTTGCATTAAAAGCGTATTACATTCAAACTCTTATGTTTATATATGAGCCATTTCGTCGAACGACTGTATGCGCAATATGCGTTTACACGACTTGCATAGGAACAACTAAGATCCAACTTTTTTACGCCCAACCTTCATAGCAAATTACTATAAGCTTGCGATCATTTATATTTAAATTAACTTGTTTTCAAATATAAAGAAAAGCTCAATTATAACCATACAAACAAAATTCATCCATCCAATATCCTTTTCGTTACGTAAAAATGTAGAATAAATTTAAATGATAAGTTTATTAATCCTTAGATATGAAGTAATACGAAGCCCCTTTACTTGCTTTGGGGAATTCGACTTCACTGTACATTTAGAGGCCCGAAAACCAACAGCTTTATTTTGTATTCATATTCACAACTATTCGCCTATGCGCCACTGTTTGTGTAGCCAGTAAGGCTTCAAATTGTGCAAACTTTTTCCTGAAGTGGACGGGCTCAGAGGTGCTATAAATTGCTGATATAATGAATAAATATAGTTGAATTATTCATTTCTGCTCTTCCGCTTGGGTTTCCCGCCCGTTTTGTTTCACTTTTTTTTTCATTTTTAGGAACAGAGGGATAGGTAAATGTAGAGTAGGTATCCATTTCCGGTGGCTTGCCCGTAGTGCTACAATATCGAGCCAGAGTGATAATGGTCCGGGGCCCATATCGAGCGTACATCATCCTGAATGCCACATAATTCTATTATTCCGATCGTGCTGCTTTGTCCGCCAATCGACGAACTCTCACGCATGTGTGGCTATCGGAGCCCCGCGGCAACAAATTGTTAGGCCTTCCGCCCACATCCTCCGCTTAGCACTCGTAAAGTATCCCGATTCCTCAGGCCTGGAATCCGGCACCGCCTCCAATATACTACATTATATCTACTATATTGTTTTAGCGAGGCCTCCGATTCGATTACGGTTCCCGGGAGTGTCTGCTGACATATTTGCAATATCATTGATTACGCCCGCTCCTTTTGTTTATTAGGCTTGTAAAATTCCATGCCCTCTGATCATCAATCCCGTTGAACTGCTGAGGCTGAACGCTGAAGGGAATTATCCCGTCGACGATTGTCGCATTTATCAATGGCAGTAATCAACGATGGACCCTTTATCGGCTTTGTTTACGAGGTTGCAATCAGCGATGGGGACAATTCCGGTTTCCGGTAGGGATTTTTGAGCATGAGTGACCTTTGGGCACATTTCGGCGCCTAATTGTATGATTACTGTTGTCAAATTTTAATTCCTATTCATCACACGTCAGATTCGAATTTATGTGCAATCTCACAAAGCCATTTCAACGATTTTTTTTTATTGTCGATTTTACGTCATTAAAACATTATTTGGAGTAAAATTTTCTCAGCAGAATCAAACCCCCACAAAATCGCATCCCCGAAAAATGCTCAAATGAAAACAAATGAAGAAAAATTTCGAATCTTGACCTTCAAACCGAATTAATGAATTGATTGTTGATTCCGAAAATCGTTGACAGCGTGGTTGTGATGTTTAGAGTTTTATTTCAAGATCAAGTCAAGTCTTTAGGAAAGTGTTTGAATTTGCAAAAATATACATACTTTAGTATGCCCATGTATCAATAATAAACCCCGTAAGCAGATAATCATTAACACTAGGTCTAAACTCATTTTAATGGTTGTGCTAAACGTAAAAACTTATGCTACACAAATAACACACGACGTATTACAGGACACGACACTTAACGTTTTTACTAACGGAAAAAGGAATTAAATTTACCTTTTTTGTCGACCGGTTTCGGGCTCGATGTTGCCCATCTACAGGACGATGTCCGACTGTCGGACATCGTCCTGTAGATGGGCAACATCGAGCCCGAAACCGGTCGACAAAAAAGGTAAATTTAATTCCTTTTTCCGTTAGTAAAAACGTTAAATGTCGTGTCCTGTAATACGTCGTGTGTTATTTGTGTTACTAGGTCTAAAGTTTAAACATCTCAAATCTGTTTTCTACGTTTAAAAGCCTATAAATTTAGTTTCAAATAGAAAATCAGTTAAATTTTGAAGTTGTTCTTGTTTGGAAAAAAATGATTTTAAAATCTAAAATAACTGTTTTTCAAAGAATCGCAAACAAACTTCTCTCCTTATAAAATGAAAGCATTCTTAAGTAAACTTGCTGTTTGAGTTAAAACTAACGGACCCGATAGACTTCGATCTACCATAAATTCAATTATTAGTTCTTGATGATAAGCTGTTCATTTATTCGTCCTTTCTTCTTTGACTAAACAATCCATGAATAAAACTAGTGGATTTCTGTATACAGTAGCTTTATATTAAAGGAATTCTTCAAAGAAGTTTGGAAAAGCTTGTTGATATAGCTTAGTTCTTTTAGAAATGGGACAGTTACGAATGCGTGTACCTCAAAAACCTTTCGTTTGATCAAAATACTTTCTATGAAGGAAATGAAGGCTTTCTTATGATAATACATGAAAAAATTAAAAAAAAATATTTATCGTTATGTGTAAGAAAAAATTCTACTTGACACTTGATACCTCCCATCTGCCGGCATACACTTTTTCAGTCATGATATTGATCAGTTTTTCAAAATTTTACTTAGTCTAATCTGTTTTTCAAGATGTTACATCCTCTTCCTTCAATTTTTGCTACTTTTTGGTCCAATACTTCTCTTTTAAAAGAAACTGAGGGCAATTTAGTGGATACATCTGTATCAAAATTAACAACTTGAAATAAAAAAAAATATATTTGTTGCAATTATTTACTGCTCTCTCCATTTATTATGAAGATCAAGGCTTATTCTATAGAAACATATCGTCGTTTGATGCAATGCAACAAGATTTAAGCCTAAAAAGTCGTTTATTCGATAGTTATTTTTGGTCGTTATTTTTGACCACCATGTTTCTATTCTGGACCACCCTCGGGACCTATTTTGGATATTTTTTCGAATGTTGCTACAGCTTCGACAGCAATTGGTTTATGCGTATAGTTTAGTTAACCTCTTTATGTTTACTCTCGTAGTCAAGTTTCGTTCACGTTAATTCTTTCGTTAACAATATTTCTTCAACTTTTCCTCAGCTTCTTCCTACACTTGTGTCGTAACCTTTTATCATTTTTCACTTTATTTTTTACTTAAAACTAAAATGCCGCGTACATTAGAACACCCCGTCCGCGATAAAATTCGTTAATAAACTGAATTCTTATAACCTGTCCTCTTCCGACTTTGGGTTTGAATCTATCCTTCTCAGTCAGACCAATGCGATGTTTTTTATACCCTTTAGGCTTCTCTCATTTCTTGTTACATCGCAAAGCACGTTACACTGAGAGAATATCGGTAGTACCTATAAACATTTTTACTTATGTAATTTTCTAAGCAAATACAAATTTTCTTTTATAATATTTATTGCCACCATTATTCTCTACATTGCCCCTTTTCTCTACTCTTAATTTTCTTCAAATTGTAATGAGAGTGTTATGTGCAGTAAAAAAATGATAAAGTTCTAATTACGTGTACAAATTTTGTACGATATAATACAATCTATTATTTTTTAACCTGGCTAACGACACTTTTGTTTATTTTTTTCTTATAACTTTCCTTTTTTTTATGTGATTTTTTTTTTCGTTTTAAAGTTTTTGTTTGAATTAAGAATTCGCATTATTATTTTAAGGTTTTGGAAATCAGTATTAATAGAATATGAATTTACCCAATCAAAGTAATGTATGAAAAAGGTATTAATTAACACTACATTTTTATTTCATAAATGTTTGCCAACGTGGTAATGTAAGTGAGGTGTTTTTATACCCTATCAATTTTCCGCATTTGTCCGCATGTCTAAAATGATGTATTAATTGCAGCGCAAAATCTGTCGGAGTTCCACACGCCAACCTCCTTTCCGTCAACCCTTGTACGGACAACTGCGACTGCAAAACATTGCACGAAATCCAATTTTCAATGGAAGAGATAATAAATAAAGTTCCGATTTTATTCTCTTTTAGTGTATCGAATCAACCTGTATACATATCTTAGGAGGCGATGGAAATTCCGTTGTAAGTGTTAATAAAAGTTTTTTTTTTTATTTTTCTGTAACCATTGTAACCATGACAATTCGTGACGTCAGTTGCATTTTCAAACAAACAGCCAACAGCGAAAACTAGGGAAAAAAATCATTGCTAACTGCTGTTTACGATTCTCGCCTAGGATACATAAACATCCAAGCAAATGACGTAGGCTTTATTCACCTTTTAACCTTTTGAATAACGAGTTCTGGAACAGTGGGTGTTTGTTCGTCACCTTTCTTTGTCCTCATTGGTATCAAATCGCCGTATACCTTGCATTCAACTTTGAACGCGACTACAGTAGAGGATTCCGTTTTGTTTGCAATGTTGTTTTCGCTTGAAACAAAACATAAATGTTGACGTTTAAAGCAAATTCCACGAACGGGATCCGGTTCGAAATCCGTAGGAGGACCAGGTAACTCAACCGCAAAAGAAGCTATGCCGTTTTTGGAAATCTGCTACAAGGAGGAATCTTGCATGTTTGTGCATTCGAAATTTTCCTGCAATTTATACTATTTCGAGTTGGAATTCAGCGAAGGATCCAACTCTAAGCTGCATCACAACGGTCCCATCTAATTTGATGCAACGTTTTCCCTGCTTTCCTGCTTCTCTGCCGAGCGAGGTCATTGAAATGGAACCATGGAACAGTTAATGCAAAGGGGAGCCAGTTCTTTTTCAGAAATTGATTTCGATGATGATACGCTAAACAGAATCCATGATTTCCTTGAATCGCATCGGTTGAGCTCGATCTACAGCAGCAAACCTGAACAATCTGACGAATAAGCGAAATAGATGGTGCATATTTTTTTCTAAGTTTTAATCGATTTCATTTATATTTTTATTCTGTTAAATTTTTAGTGTTTTCAACGGAGATAGAACACATGAATGTTTCCGATGGACCGATCAATCTTTCAGGGCCCGCCTTAACGGACAAAGAGCTCTACAGTATCCTGAATGATGGATCCGCAAACCTTTCTAACGAGAATAATCATGCTGAGTTGAAAAGCCATCTAGATTCAACAACAGAAAACAGTATGATCAGCTGTGGCTCGGATCCTGAGGGTTCCAACGAGAATCGATCGCAAGAACAGCCTTAGCAAAAAGAAATCATCTCTGAAGATAGGCGTAGCATCGGGGGCCTGCTCAATCAGGGATACAGCTTGCGCGAGTTAATCAATTTGGACGCTAAGGAAGGTGTTGCTCTAAGCGTCTCCTCTTCCATAACCGAAACAGCTAACGTTTCTGATCACAACTTATGCAGTAAGCTAGCTTCCATGAATGAATTGGAGCGGATCAGTCGAATTATAGCCGATGCCAATAACAACCTCAAGGTACTGCTGAGTTCTACCGTCGACAAAGCTACTAAAATGTGAAATCCATTGAAAGAACCGTAAACGAATTGAAAAGGATGGGTTCGCTCATGTCTGATACCTCTCAAGTTCAAGAAAACGCTGAAACATCGAGTAGTGACATCTCTATGACTCATACTCCCAATAACGGTAAGATAATATTAGGCAAATTGGAAGAAAGTCGCAACGATAATCGACACAAAGTTAAGTTTCCATTTGAGTCCATTATTAACCATTACACCTCTGCTAAAGAAATCGAAGCTAGTGGCAGACAATTTCTAGCCGTTCGTAAGGTATTTTCAATAGCTTGATTTGATTTACGGTGTCATCAAATATGTTCACGCTTATCTAATTGCAGTTGGTTCCCATCGATATCCCCAGGCCCAATTTCGAACGCATTCGAAGATCTTTCACTACACAGCCGACGTTTAGTTTGGATCCCCGTATTCAGGTGATGTTTAATGTCGGTCCGGTGGAAGCTCGTCATTTGGATCACACCAAGAAGTTGGACTGGGATCCGCGACTAAAGAAGCAGTCGTCATGCTAGATTGGATGTTTTTTTTTTGACATTGTTTTCATTTTCTTATTCATATTAATTCATTATAAATTTGCCTATTCTTTGTTAATACTTCCTAACGAACGACATCTTTTCAACTAAGTGCCATAGTTTTTGGGGCCATGTTATTTGACATTTCTTAGAACAGACCTGCGGGAGCCATCTATTTACCGTCTCAATACGATAGAATTGTGTAGACGCAAATACTCGTTGAAGAATGTTGAACAGAAAATATGACTTTTAAACAAAAAAATGGTTCGAACTTTGTTCAGTAGCAAACGACTTTTTTTAATGTGCTCAATCCAGAAGAAATGTTCTTTGAATTAATCAAAATCTGTCATCCGAGCAAATCATTCAATTTTATAACAACTATATAGAGTAAAATAAATTCAAATATTAAAAAACTCAGTAAATATGCCTTCACCGTTCAAATGAATCGCCCCAGGTCTTCCTCTCGGCATTAGGTTTTTAGGTATCGAACTTAAAATATTTATATTAATTTAACTTTAAGTTGGTGACACCCAGGACTAATTTCTCAACCACATCTTCTCGGATTTAAAGTTTTAATACAATTTTGGATCTGTAGCTCAATCTTCAGGTTATTATTTTCGGCTGACGTTTGAAATTCAGATTTAAAATTTCAAAATTATTGTCACGAGTACCAAATCAATCCTTTGATTCGTTTTAATCATTTCTATGAATTGTCTTGTATTTCATAGGCACTAATAGTTTCTTCAAAAGTGGACAACGCTATTTTATTCTTTTTTTTTTTTTTTTTTTTAGATTTACTTGGCTGAACTCATCGGTTCATTTCTTGTTATACTTTGTTCAGGAGTAACATTATAATAAAGATAATGGTCCAGTCAACAACCAAATAATGATTATGATTTGTTTTAAATTTAAATATCACACGGGGATATTCTTCGTTATTCATGGTCAGCTTCTTAAAACTACTTAGCTAATTAAAATTTTTCAGGACTTACCCCCTTTTTAAAGTCTCTTCATTCAAATGAAACCATCAATTTCAAAACAGACATCAAAACAAAATTTTATATCTCACACTCTCATTTCGGGTCCAAATATTTTCGTTCTGCGGCATTAAATATTCAGTTTCTGTGGCATAACCCGAACCGGGTCCCTTTTTCTCTCAGGCCACCTCAGGTTCTCCGGGATAATCGGAACCGGGTCCCTTTTTTTCTATTGGGTCACGTCAGGTTCTCCGGAATAACCGGAACCGGTTCCCTTTTTCAATTGGGTCACCTCAGGTTCTCCGGAATAACCGGAACCGGGTCCCTTTTTCTATCGGGTCACCTCAGGTTCTCCGGAATAACCGGAACCGGGTCCCTTTCTCTATCGGGTCACCTCAGGTTCTCCGGAATAACCGGAACCGGGTCCCTTTTTTTTCTATCGGGTCACCTCAGGTTCTCCGGAATAACCGGAACCGGGTCCCTTTTTCAATTGGGTCACCTCAGGTTCTCCGGAATAACCGGAACCGGGTCCCTTTTTTCTATCGGGTCACCTCAGGTTCTCCGGAATAACCGGAACCGGGTCCCTTTCTCTATCGGGTCACCTCAGGTTCTCCGGAATAGCCGGAACCGGGTCCCTTTTTTTCTATCGGGTCACCTCAGGTTCTCCGGAATAACCGGAACCGGGTCCCTTTCTCTATCGGGTCACCTCAGGTTCTCCGGAATAACCGGAACCGGGTCCCTTTTCCAATTGGGTCACCTCAGGTTCTCCGGAAAACAAACCGGAACCGGGTCCCTTATTCTGTAGATTATTTATGCCGGAGTTAAATTCCGTCACCGATTCGTAATATAAATATGATATCTGAATACATCTCATTTTACTTTTCTTTCAATTTCTCATTAATTTTTAATCAAAACTTTGTTTCTTGGGCTTTTGTTACTAAAATGTTGTTTATGTAGTGAAATTTCGATTGTATCTAGTTTTTTTTTCTCACAATCTCGTCGGAAATTGATTTTGTTGTGTTATTGATTGCATTTTCGAATGGATGTTACCGTTTTCAATTAATTGAATTGGGAATAATCAATATAATTCAAAATTTCAATTGAACGGAACAAAATGGTGTCGTGCAAATTTAAACTCACATTCATATTGCGCTTAAAACGCGAATCATGCCTTTTTCTGTAATGACTTTTATATATCCACTTACCATCCTACTGACTGCGCCATTTGTCGTAACCTTTTATCATTTTTCACTTTATTTTTTACTTAAAACTAAAATGCCGCGTACATTAGAACACCCCGTCCGCGATAAAATTCGTTAATAAACTGAATTCTTATAACCTGTCCTCTTCCGACTTTGGGTTTGAATCTATCCTTCTCAGTCAGACCAATGCGATGTTTTTTATACCCTTTAGGCTTCTCTCATTTCTTGTTACATCGCAAAGCACGTTACACTGAGAGAATATCGGTAGTACCTATAAACATTTTTACTTATGTAATTTTCTAAGCAAATACAAATTTTCTTTTATAATATTTATTGCCACCATTATTCTCTACAACTTGGTTGTTCGGTATATAGTACATACCCAACCATATGTTAATTTTTTGTACAACTATGCTTCAAAACAAAAATTGGTGATAAGAAGAAGGTACCTACCAACTGGAAACTCATCCGTTTATGTAGTTCATTTCAAATGTTTCGGAAATTCCGAAAGCACACTTCAATCTTTACGACACTTGTTGTGCAGTATAAAATACTGGTTAGTTTTCTGTAACCAGTTGACTTTACTTCAGGATCAAATTTTAAAACTCAACAAAACTTACTTTCAGGCAATCAAATGATGAGTTAAGAAAGTCATTCATCAACCTAAGTGGATTTGATTTGGCTTCAGTACTGCAACGTACTTCATAGATTCAAGCCTCTTAGATGATTTTGACCCTCTAAAATCCACATTTTTTTCGCAGAAAAACTCACAGAAGTTTACTTTAAATCTACAAAAATCCTTAACTTTAAGGAAAATAAAAAAAAATCAAAATTTGTAAATTTAAAGTTGCCAGATTGCTCGGTTTTGTCCAGTTTTGCCCGGATAATCAATACAAAATTTGACCAAATTCAGGTCCGACCCATTTGCCTGGATTTCATTGAAAAAAATGCCAGATTTAGCCCGGAATAACTAATATTATTTGCAAAAAAAAGCAAAACAAAATGTGTTGTAATTTTTTTGAAATTCTTTGAGCAAGTTTTTTAAAGGTAATCTTGGGAGGTTTTTTGAAAGCCTAATGTACGATTCAAAACCTGATGATAGGATATGAAGAAAATATTTTTTTTTTCAAATATTTTTTTCTTGATTTGTGTTGAGAAATACCTGGGTTTCGACCAAATTTCCCCTGATGTCGCTCGAATTTTTAATGAACAGTTTTGAAACAAAATGCCTGGATTTCACCAGGTTTTAACTAAAATAGCCTGGATTTTCCCGGCTCGGATAGGTGCTGCCAAATTCTGGCAACCTTAGTTTAAGAGGGTTAGGTTTATATAAAAATACCAGAACTTAAAATTTGATCTTAATAAATAAGCGAATGAAATAGTGTCCACAGTTCTATTTATGTTGTTGCGGACGGAATAATGGAATCGCCTATTTCTGATAGCAGATATCACAGCTTTAAAGTGTAAATATATTTTACGTGTTATAATCTTAAATTTAGGGGTTTGTTATTCTAATTTTCGGTACTTACAATATCAGTGTTCTGAATTACTTTCGCACCCGAACAATAAGTTTGATTTCGATTGAGTGCGTGTTTGGTTGACTTTTTACTAGCTCTGTTTTGATCAAGGAATTGAAATCAAGAGAGAATTTTTTGCATTTGGAGTAGTAATGATCAAAATTCCACAACTGCTTCACAAATTGCAACAATTAGCACATTTTAACTCTAGTAGGGAAGAATGCCACAATGTGGTAAATTCCTGGCAAAAAAAAAAAAAAAAAAAAAAAAAAAAAAAAAAAAAAAAAAAAAAAATTTTAACTCTCTCTGAGCACTGGTTTCTCTCATTTGAACTCAGACTTTCTAATTTTCTCTAACAAATTGCCACAAATTACCACAAATTACCACAAATTCAATCTTTGGCTGCACAATTTGTGTGATTATTGACGAATGTTATCCCTTCATTTCAGATCCCCGGTTTCGATCCAACGGCCGCCTATTAGAGACTCTTTCACATTTAGCAGCAAGTTTAATACCCTGGTTGGGTGAGTGGTCCAAAAAAGTCCCTTAAGAACTAAGTAGGACCTATTTTCGACATGGATCAAATTGCTATTAAAAAAAAATTTTTTTGGTTCTTGGAGCTTGCAAACTAGTTTTTAAGTGTTTTTCATAACTGCAAGGCCGGATTCAGCCTTCGGGGGGCCGGGTAATTTTTCACGAAAGGCCCTTATGAATAAGTTTTTTTCAGTCCCAGAGAATACAAAATTATAACATACATAAAACATGTAAAAAGTTCGTTATGAATCAAACTAATCGAAAATGAAAAAAGCTGATAAGAGCTGTTGAATGCAAAAAAAAAAATTCAACATTTATTTAATAACTCTATCGCCAACCGAAAATCTCTAGATCATAAATATTTATAGATAGATATAAAACCTTTTTTCATTTAACAATCCATCACTTAGAAGGGCTTCATCGGAAGCAGAATAAAGGAAAGCAGGAATTGCAAATTTACTATTCAAATACAAATGATTATTTCACTTTCATTCTTCTAAATACAAAAAAAAACTTGTTCGTGTAATGTGTTAAAATTTTTAAAATGTAATGCGGATTAAAACTAAAAATTAAAAATCATTTATTTATTTAAAAAACATTTCTAACAAAAATTGAGAAGCTTTTGTTGAAAGTTCTTCTAAATGCGACAAAACTTACTTTAAAAAACAATAATTCAAAATGGAAATTCAATTTTCAAGACACAGAGTTATAAATTTAGAATAAGATGAGATTGAAAATATAGAAATATTCATGTTTAGAGAATCGCTCAATGCAATTCGCAATTGAACAACTAGGAGAGCATTTTTTATGATAATAATTTGAGAATGGTCATTTAAAAAATGATATGCTGAATTCAGATTATTTCCTTTAGTAAAGAGTATTTCAAAAAATTCAGGCTTCATCACTTGGAAAAATTTAAATTAGAATTTAAAATCTTAGATTCAAATTCGAATAAAAATTCAGAAGCAGAACTCAATTTTGTCGATTTATCCTATTATGAAAAATTTCGATTTAAAAAGGATTTAAAATGTTTTTCTTCGCTTTCTCCTCTTTTTCTTATTTCTATCAATAACTGATAGTTTTGGTATTTTTTTTTTAGTTTTGGCAAAAGTAAGAACAAATGAACTCATCCCCCGTAAAAGTCTCAAAATTTTTTTTTAATGAGGAGGAAAAGCATTCTTATCATGAAGTAATGCTTCATTTGCTGCAAAAACCTGGAATATTTTCTTTATCAGAGAAGTGATGCATTAGATTCCCAAGCAACCAAAAGTCTCATATCTAATTAAACTCGTGCCTCCAAAGTTCGAATTTCGCTGAACAAAAGTTCCAAAGGGAATTGGTACCAAATTTCCTCAAATGTGAGCATGAAAGTTACAAAAGGTTCCTCAAATAGCCTTCTATGGACTTGAAGTTGTAATAAGTTCCTCAAATAGCTTTTTTTGTGACATTTCATTCGCATCGCACATGCCAGCAGATCGTGGCCTAGAGGATAGCATACTTGTCTTCTAAGCCAACGTTCATGAGATCGAATCCCGGTCGTGACATAACCTGGCACACATAGTATGATGAAGGTTGGCGGTTTTAGCATTAGTGAAATGCTAGCCGTGTATACTTTGGAATTGTACGCCCCAATGATGCAGCACATGCATGTGGATGGATTTTTTCAAGGGAACTTAGATTGCACTTGGAGATCCTACCTAGTTATGTGTGTGCTCGTAGTGCTACCGGTAAACAACTGCAACTTCAACCAATAGTGCAGGGGTGTCAAGTAGCATAGCAAAGTAAAAATAGCAACGCGGGGTAATACCACAATAGATCAACGCAGTGGACTCTCTCCCCAACAGGAAAAAAAAAATCCACACGGTATAAAAGTTACAAATTAGATCTCAAATAGCCTTCTGTGGACTTCAAGTTGCAAGAAGTTCCTCAAATAGCCTTATTTGTGACATGTCAATCGCATCCACATAGTATAAAAGTTACAGCTTGGGTATCAAATAGCCTTCTGTGAACTTCAAGTTCCAAGAAGTTCCTCAAATAGCCTTTATTGTGACATGTAAATCGCATCATTCAGAATAAAAGTTACAAATTGGATCTCAAATAGCCTTCTATGGACTCGAAGTTCCAAAAAGGTTCTCAAATAGCCTTTTTTGGGACATGTCCGCCATTTCATGAATATGAAATGTGAACGAACATCACAAAAGGGCATATAATAAATAAATCATTTTTTGGAGCTTGGAAATTGTCTAAATTAAAATTTATATTAAACCTTCCGCTCAGAACAACTTGAAGCTAACCCGCAAATGATTGTTTTTGAAAAGAGTAATATTTTGACTTTATAATATTTCGTCCAATCATGCGTCTTTGCTGCTGGCCGCTGGCTGCCCTTGCGGATATTCTTGAATGCTTATAACCACTTCGAATTTTAGCTGCCGGCAAGGCAACATGTAGGCGTGGCGTCGTGGCAGCGTGTTTGGCTATCATCTCGGAGGATTGGGTTCAAATCTGGTACCAGGACTATTTTTTTTCCATTAGGTTGTTTGATTGCTTGAGTAAGCGAATTAAATAATTGTGTAGCAGAACTGGCGTGCTTGCTGGCATGTATCGAATAAAGTTAAAAACAAACCAATTTAGTAAAAACGATTGAGGGAGGTGATGGGAGGAATAAAGATGGATGCCGAGAAACCAGCAGCACCACATGGGCTGGTGTTGATCAGAGTAAGAGAAGAGAGAAGATTTTTTTTGCTGATTAAACGTTTACTTGTGGGCTGAATAGAAGGCTGTTCAAATCTGTAATGGAACTTCAAAGTTTCAATAAGAACTTAAATTTTGGGCTGAATAAAACGAACTTCAGCACATTGATTATACTGATTAAGCTATGTTCGACCTATTTAATGAGACTTTTGGTTGCTTGGGTTCTGCTTAGATTTGTCCGGATTTTATGTTGCAAAATTTGAAGATGTAAATGAGACTCAATTTTTCTGTGCTTGTTTTATTCACTTTGATTTTTTTTTAAGTTTGAAAAGAGATTTGAACACTGCTAACGTGTTTTGATAAAATATGGACTATTTCAAGTGTGTAGTGTAGGGAAAGAACAACAACAATTTGGAAAATATGCAGTATATTTACTTTTCCTTGAAAGTTATGGTTTTGGGCCGTAACTGCCAGCTAGCTCAACCGGTACTTACGTGCTCTCAGGGTCGCTTCTAACGATCTCGGGGAGAATTGGGACGACCAATCGCTATTATAACAAAGTGGAACATTCACCGACCAAAACAAGATACTAGGGACTCACTTAAAAGTTATTTAGACGTTTACAAAATTAGGATTCATTTTACTTTTATTTGACTTGCCAGTGTGTTGAAATTCCATCCGTCCAAGCCTTTGGGAACAGCCGGCCAAGCTTACGGTCGTGACGTCTAGGGCAGCGAGGTTATTTTTCCTGGATTTGGGGGTTAACCAGGAAGATCTTCGGGATCAAAGCACGGGTTCTTCAAAGTGTAGCCGATTCGATATTTACAGTTGAATCGGTTCCACAGGGGTGGGACCCGTATCAACTTTCAGGAACGTTCAATGTTGGTTGTTACTGTCCGATAACTCTACCACGTGGGTTGGTTTCCAGTGGTGTAGGGTGGGAGCTATACAACGGAAGCCGTATTGGCGGGCTTCTATCGAGTGTGGCCGGGTTCCAAAAACCGACAAAGCGCCTGGAAGCAGCGGAGCGCTTTTCGGAGCAGTTGGGGATGCTTCAAAATCCCTTCACTACGACACCATGTGCCGATCACTTCACACCCGATTGTATATTTTTGGTTAGGACACAGTCCAACTTTTTGCGTGGTGTTTCACTTCCAAGACCCGACAACAGTAACCGTCTTCATTATCCCAGACTCCTAAGAACCCTTTCATGGTAGCTCGTAGATTCCTCTCTCAGAGTTTCTCTCTCGCCGTTGAAAAACATGCAATGAACGATGAAATGTTGCCGATTTTGCCAATTAGGATATATTGACAGTTTTACACGAACACCACCTTAGCAGGAGGCCACAGCCCTAACCTCAAACCATGGGAGAACAGAATCGATTTTTGAGAAGGGCGCACGATAAACGCGTTTTTCCGGTTCTCATATCGACAAATTCTCCCTGTGGAAAAACGATACACGGTGTTCGTGTTTTGATTTGTTTGGGCGTTCAGGGTTGCCAAGTGCATTGATATTTGAAAAATGATTATACTTTTTAATTGCATTTTTATTGAAAAACCTTTTCAGAGGTACTGAGAATTTGCAATATTCCCGTAGATTTCTAGAAAAAAAATGAAATGCAATTAAATGCATAGAAATTGATTGCAACATTTATCTGAACGGAATAACAACTGCCTGTATCGCACACTTAAACGATGTAGCGAATTATGTGGATTTGTTTTTAATAATCAGAGCATGCAGGAGATTATTTTCAAAGTCAACATAAACGGGCTTTCATTAAATTACTTTTTCTGTAACAGTTAATGATTTGGCATTCGTTTAGAAGATAGAAACAAATTTTGAATCTACCAAGCAGTATACGAAAAAATATATCAGATGTTTTAAATTCACCTTGGAAATTCATTAGAAAAATATGGCTTATCTTCATCCATTTTGGGACGCCTCATAATGAATTCAAACGTTTAGCTGTTGACATTTAAAAAATCTATTCAATTCAGAAATATTATAATTAGTTGAAATCAAACAAATACTGATTTTAGTAACGCACCTAGCATCACTGGTGAGGCCGCAAGCAAATCAAAGTTTGAGGTTATGGCTGAGGCCAATTTTTCGCCAATACTATCGTCCGTATATACCCTTATATAGGAGTGAATCGGTAACATCCTATAAATGGAAAAATCTCAATTTTTTGAGGGCCATCTTTAACAAAAGCTCCATTTAAAATATTGCTATATAGATCAGTGTTAATACGTTTCAAAATTTAGGAAAATTGATTGATCTGTGTAAAAACTACAAACGAAAAAGTACTGAAGGTCAAGTTCCTTAGCCCCTGTGCTTATGTAATTTAAAAAAAAAAAATTCGCATATATGAAGTTTTTCGTACTTACTTAAATTACTGAATGATCTCGCGCCTCCGGTGCATAGGGCCGTGGTAAAAGACCTCCACTGTTGACGATCCGGAGCCAGCGTCTTCACCTGGTCCCAGCCAAAAATCTCGTTGACAGTTCGGATTTCAGCGGCTGTTTAGGCTTCGCCGTCACGAATTTCTGGGTCTGCCTCTTCTTCGATGTCCTTCTGGATTCCAATCTAGCGCCTCTCTGCAAATCTCGTTTTCATCTTTCCGCAGCGTGTGCCCAATCCATCTCCACTTACGTTCCCGAATCTCGATTTTTAGTGCCCTTTGATGACACCAGCGACGTAGTTCCTCATTCGAGATCCAGTTGCCAGGCCACCAAGCGCGGATGATATTCCGCAGGCAGCGGTTTACAAATACTTGCAGTTTGCGCGTCGTTACTGCATATGTGCACCAAGTTTCGCCCCCGTACAGCAATAAGATGTTTCGGAGACTTGCAAACGCAAATCAGGTTTTTCTGATCCGGGTTTCGATGCCTTTCCTGGTACCACCATCAGGCGTTATCTGGCTACCAAGATACTGGAAGCACTCCTTTTTCTCAACTTGTTGCCCAGCTATTATGAAACTGGAGGGATTTCCTGTGTTGATCTCCATCGACTTGGTCTTTCCGACATTGACTTTGAGACCTGCTGCCTTGGAGCTTTCGGTGAGATCTTCGAGTTTACTCTGCATATCCGGTTGTGTTTGGGCGAGCAAAACTATATCGTCAGGCAAGTCAAGGTCGTTCAGATGCTCCATTGTTGAAGGATTCCACGTAGTTTTTCGTAGAACAAAACTTATCTGTAATCATATAACTAAGCTTCTGTGAATTTTTCATCTACTCCAAAAACAATAAAGCGGTCATTTCAGATATTGAATCCAGCAAAGCCATATGAATTTGATAGCATCAAAGACTGTTCGGAAACGGAAAAGTACATCCCGCAGCTTTATGAATATTTACCGGACCGGCATTTTTCAATGCAACTTGGAACAGAAATAATAAGCTTTCCGAAAGTAATTACCTTTCCTATTCCCTTTGAGGTACCAGACCGGTCAAAAGTATTCGGACATAAGCTGCATGAATATTTATTTATATAGGTAAATAAGATTTATTGGAAAAACCAACGTTTGTTCTCAAACATTCTTGTAAAATTCTGAACAAAGCCAGTCTCAACATTGTATTCAGGAATTCATTGCTACGTGCAAATTACTCTCCCCATATGTAAGTTCCCACTTTGCATAGCTTTATATCAGCATTTTTGCGTTATTCCTAACCTTTCGATCAGCCCAGTTTCCGATTCAATACTTGTGGCATCGTAATGTGACCAAACGTGATAGATTTTTTCTTCTCTCTCCCGATTCACGGAAATGGGGAAAACATGAGAAAAACGCTCACCTGATACTTCCTACATATGGATGCGTCGAAAAGCGAATAACTGACTGGAAATAAATTGCATATTGCAAGTGCAGATTGAGCTATCGTGGGAGATAAATAGAAATACATTATTCATCCGATTTCCGATCGAACATGCACCACTAGCTTCGAGGATGTCTGTCTGCTGTTTGCCAACTTCCGGTTTCCGGTACCTTCAACAGTCGGTACATAACAACGGAACTTGCAGTACCTGAATCTTGTGCTTGTTGGTCATTCGATATCTAGGATGTTCCAGTTTTCTTTTTTAATAAAAAAATACGATATGAACCTACCTTGTTGTACTGAAGGAAGTACTTACTTTCATTTTTCAACGGGTTTTCAATGAAATGTCACAAGCTTCACCAACTCTTGTTGACAGCTGAAACACTTTAGAGTAAATTGCTCTCCGCCGTTACTTTGTAGGGCCACACACGATAGGTTGGTACTTTCCCCAATAAGAGACAATATTCTTGCGACATAGAACGAACCCAACCAAGGAAGGAAATCAATGACTTGATTTTTATCACTGTCGTCAGCACCGGGTTGATTCTGTTTGCAACTCAAGGAAGGACCTGTCGAATTGCATACGATGCTGCTACTCCTGCTGCCGGAAAATCACTGAATCTGGTTATCTCCCACCGGAAACGATCAATTTTGTGCTGAAAAAAAATTCAAGTGTTAGCACAAAGATCAGTGAAGTTGGGTAGGTATATAATTTACTCTGTACCTGACTGAGCAATTTGTTTATCCACATATTGATGTTAGCTGGAAGGTGCTTCACAGTTTCTGAGGTATTTTTTGGAACGTGATATATTCCAGATTAAAAAAAAATCCTTGACTTTTGAAAACTCACAATGTTGTTTGTGAAAACCCTCAGAATTATTATAATGAAGTTGCCCTGATGTTAGCGCTTCATTTCAACAATTGGTGGCCCTATTTTGTTATTCAATCTTTCTATGAGTACTTCGTTAGAACCTTGTTATATAACTTCCGGGTCCGTCCTTTGGCTTCTACATTTTTCTTCAATGTCCTGTTTGATTGCTTACTGGCCCGATAAGATCGTATTCCTTCGCGCAGACGAATGCTCCTGACGGATTTGAATTTCTTGGCGATGTCATAGTACAGCTGCCTTGGGTTTGCCTTGATCGATCTCAACACAGTTTTTATTTCTTAAAGTCAGCCATGCTGCTGTCAAAAGATTTCACCTCAGACCACCACTAGGAATGCTACCATGAACATATAAATAATGCAGAAGGACCGAATTCTGAACCAAAAAATGAATAGGGAATTAAGTTTATACCTCAACACTTTGTATCATAACGGACTGTAAGACAAAAAAAATCTATACCCTTGTTGGGAACAAAACTACCTTTTTACTTCATAGAGAAAAACTACACACCCTGAGGACCTCGACCAGGGAATGATTTATTACATCTGAATCTGAAAGTTCAAAAACTTTGTTTTGCTTAAAGTTTGTCCTTTTAATTAAAAGATCTATCTTCTGAAAACTGTTTTTATCTCGAGTTGATGCGTGAATTCGTTTGAATTCGCTCCAAACAAAGACAATATCCAACCAATTGAAGGCTAACAAAGTATTCTTATTGAAAAAAATACGCAATTGGATCTATAGATACGTGGCGAAGAAATAAAAAATTACGAACTAAGAAACTTTATCAAAGCAAATGACTCGAGGAGCATAAATTGTTTCATGATTGTGCCTTCAAAATTCGTTGCCTTCGTCCTCCTAGACGAGAAATTCCAATTTCACCAACCGAACCGAACCGATGATTGTGTTTTTCCTCCGCAACCCAGTTTGCGAGACATTGTTTCATGGACGCCGCGCTGGAAAGGCCAAGATCCGGTTGCTTCCTATTCTGGAAGCCAAAAACCACTTAAATTAGAGCAGCCATGCAGGGCCTCTGAATAACACTGCCATGGTACTACCACTAACAGTAAAAGAAAATCTGCGCCTGACGGAATAGAGGGGGAGAGCGCAAAAAAAAAGTGGAATATAAAGATGGAAAAGAATTACCACTAATTCTACGGTTTACAATTCAATTTAATGAAAAGCGCTTTTTGGTGTAATTTTTCGTTTCATTTCCACCGTTTATTCCATGGATGGAACCGACGTCGACGGCAACTGGCCAATGTTGCTGCATGAATGTTCTTGAACAAAAAAAAAAGATCCGAAAAATGCAACAGTATGTTCACAGACTCCTGTTCCTCTTCTTTAACGAATCCCTCCAAGCATAGGCCAGCTGAAATCTGCCACTCATAAAATTGGCAAAAGTTTGCTGGGAAATTATAACTTTTAGTTTTCGAGCAAAAATAACATAGTTATAATTTTTCTCGCATTCACGGGTGGGAACAGTTCCGTAATGATCTGCGGGCAGTCTAAAGGTATTCCCACACAAACGAACGATTCTGAGCGGTGCAACAACTTTGCTTTAAATGTGCTTTGCTGTGCATGACAGCCTCGACGATAGAAAAACCAATAAAACTGTAATTAGAACAACGAACTTGTCATTGGTAGGATCTGCCAAATTGTGATTGTTGTTAATGTGCAAATAAAGATGTCGTTAGCATTCTATCCTGCTGACGCATTTTTTATTGTATTTTTGTTTGGTTAGTTTTACAAATAATTTATTTATTTATTCATCAGACTTAACCAACAAATAGCAGTTTTAATGATAAATTTGGGTAGGTGTGCCTTATTTTCAGTGCTTGAAAAAAAAAATTGGAGGGAGGAGAGGTTTTTATTTTTTAAGTGAGTACCTCACTCAGTTTTATATGATTTTTGCTAACGTAAGAACTTAAACTATACACATAACACACGACGTATTACGGGACACAACAAATAACGTTCTTACTTTACGGAAAAAAAATATAAAATAACCTTTAATAATAACAGCTCCAGTTTCATACTTGATATAGTATTCGTCGAACGCAATTGGCATTATTCTGATTTTTGATTGATCAGGTTGAAGAGGGGTTAAATGATCGACGGATCGTTTTCGTCCATCAACGGTTTTTCGGCAGTGCTGATGAACATCGACTCCCAAGTATTCAAATGTGATATTCTTCCAAAAAAAAATTGACCGTTGTTCCAATCGATGGAATGATCAACCTCTGTTGTGTGAGACGTACATAACACTCGATTCATTATTTAGTCCTATCATACTCAACGGCATTTTTGTGTTCTTTGAGATGGTCTTTGAATTTACGGCGAGTTTGATAAATACAAAAAGCCGAGCAACTGCTGCATGAAATTTCCGATCTATCCTCCTCAGGCATCTTGTCTTTAAGCTTTAAGCACAGCCGATGTGCCATAGAATGGAAGGTGGCTTGTTTTTGAGCACCAAAGTGATTTGAGTCGACCGTAATATATCTGTCAGTTGAGGTTGGTTTCCGGTAGATTAAAAACTTTAATGTGTTGTCCTACTTCGTAAAGATCTGCAGGGGGATTTGGGATCTTAAGGGGAGTTTTCCTTCAATTTCTTTTTCAACCGTAAATTTTATCGAACTATGCTTATTATTCAATAGCTCTAGTGTCTGTGGGAGGTAGCGTTATTTTACATCATATGCTCCGCAATCACAAATCCAACTTCTTTCCAATAATAATCATCCTTGGAGGTCGAATTATCGGCTTAAGATTCTATACCAGGTCGGCACTAACCAGCTCTCTCATCGCTGGCATTGTCCTCCCAGCGCAACCGCATTGCACTGTGATGTTATAGCATATTCTGTTATTGTCACGATTGTATGTTTTTGGCCGCATCGTTAAATTTAAAATAACTACAATATGGCCCTTTAATGATTTTGGCATTTAACTAAAACCAAAATTGCTAACTGTTTCGTTTTAAGGATTCCCTGAGATTATTTGAAGCCATAGAAGTAACTTTTGTATCCAAGAACATGAATTTGAGAATTTGATAAGATTTAAAGCTGTCCGCTTTATTCGCCTTTCCATTTCAAGCTGCACTCTCAACTCGCTTGAAATTTCTATCGATATGTTAAGGCTGTACTCTCAACTCACCTTTCAATTTCAAGCTGTACTCTCAAATCGCTTGAAACTTGCATCGATATGTTAAGGCTCGCCTTCCCAATTCAACAATTCAAGCTGTCCTCTCAACTCGCATGAAATTGTGAACATGCTTAGGTGTCCTTACAAATCGCGCAACATTTTAGTTTTATTATCTTTTTGAACGAAATTTCATTTGATTCGAAATTTTTGGCATTATTTCATAACCCGCTCATTTAAAAAAAACTAGTAGGGAAGATAAGGGCATAACGAGCACCCAGAGCATAATAAGCATTCTTTTTTTTACAAAAGTACGTATCTTCTTAAATAAATTTTCATGAGGATTTGTTTCATACTACCTATAGTATTAATTTTTCATCAAAAAAGAAATGTCCTTTTCATCAATACTGATGTTATGAAATCGCTTGGTACATCTTTGTACCTGAAAATGATCACATTTTCATATGTGATGAAAGAAATTAGAGAAACATGAACTATCAAAGAACGAAAGAACATAAGCCGTAAATATCATGAAAATTTCGAAAAAGATACAACGGCTCACCGACGGGACTTGAACCTGCAATCTCCGCTTCGGTACAACGGCGCGTTAGCCAATTCCACCACGGTGAACGTGATGGAACCGGCGAACACGAGCAATCGAGCTCTGCCGATCAACTGCTGGACCTTCTATCGAAACACCATGTATATCCCGCATGTGATCTTTCCCTCTATTGATCTCTCTTGTTTCTCTAACCCCACCCATCGACTCGGGATTTTAGCCGAGCAGGCACATGGTCGATTGCTTCGGGTTTGCCGCAACTTACGGTCAGTCTGAGATCAATAGAGGGAAAGATCACATGCGGGATATACATGGTGTTTCGATAGAAGGTCCAGCAGTTGATCGGCAGAGCTCGATTGCTCGTGTTCGCCGGTTCCATCACGTTCACCGTGGTGGAATTGGCTAACGCGCCGTTGTACCGAAGCGGAGATTGCAGGTTCAAGTCCCGTCGGTGAGCCGTTGTATCTTTTTCGAAATTTTCATGATATTTACGGCTTATGTTCTTTCGTTCTTTGATAGTTCATGTTTCTCTAATTTCTTTCATCACATATGAAAATGTGGTCCTTTTCATCTTTACAGAAATATTAAATAATAACCAGATAGCTTCTCAAGTGACGAAATTATTATAATTTTTGAGCACCACCAAATAAGCTCTTATGACCTTTAAATCATCTTGATCTGAAATGTACGCACTGCAACATGATTTACACATTGCTTCTAAATTTTCACCATCATAAAATTTTTGATTTTTCCTTTAATCAATTATAAAACGCGTTTTTACTTAAATTTGTTGATCTGGGGCGAACACAGCACTATCATTTAGGACAAGATGAGCGTTTCCTGCCGAATAATCTAGCAGCGAATTCAACTCGATGAAGTCAACTGATTAAAAGAGCTACAGCTTGACTTGTTTCATCTGACGATTTGGCCTATTGGTAAGGTGTCGGAGAGGTAATCAGAAGACTCGAGTTCGATTCCTGTTCAAGGGGATTTTTTTCACATACCATTCCTTGATTGATTTTTTTTTCATAGATGTATGCATTACAATGATCTAGTTTTAAAATTTAGAAACCGTAAAAAATTGAAAGATTATTATTAGGTAAGTAAAATGTTAATATTAGGGTAATTTTTTTTTTAAAACCCCTTTCGAGTTCTAAACGGACTTCGAAAGGTTTTATGTTTTACTAATGTTTATTGTTTCTCTTCTTTATTTTCAAGAGCGAGTAAAGGCGCTCTATCCTTGGTCGATGACCAGAAATGATTGTACACTGAAATCCAAAACAATTCAACTAAAACAAACTAAAGCTAGTAATTTTTAGGTACGTTACTGTGTGAATGGATTAACCCGATACCGCGTCATTCGTCACAAGGGTGCAGCGAGTCAGTCAGTCAGTCAGTCGGCCAGCAAGCGTGCTAGCCGGGTAACGCATAGTTTCCTCGGTAGTTCAAGATCGGGTTGCTCACCGGTGTAGCTTCCGGGTTGAAGACCTCCGGACAGGACTGCACATTTGGCGACCGTGACAGGTAATTTCTTGTTACATAACATAATAACAAGAAATTATAAAAACCGAAAAAATACCAATCCGAAAAAGTAAACAAACGTGGTCATCGATTCACGCTGAGTTTATTTTCATCAAACTTGATTGAAAATCAATCAGTTTGTTAATTACCGTGATAAAATGAGTAGTTCGAATACTCATTAAGTGAAATGTAGTTCAAACAAAAAAGCAACGCTGTTGAATGATTTCCGGCGGGTTGTGAAATAATACCGAAATTGGAATTGGTGAATTAAGCATTGAAGTTTCGTTGAGAAGACAACATGAAATAAAAATTAAATTTCAAGCAAGTCGTGAGGACAGCTTGATCATGTTCACAATTTCAAGCGGGTTGAGAGGACAGCTTGAAATTGGATGGCGAGTTGAGAGGACAGCCTGAACGTATCGATAGAATTTCAAGCGAGTTGAGAGGACAGCTTGAAATTGAAAGGCGAGTTGAGAGGACAGCCTAAACGTATCGATAACAATTTCAAGCGAGTTGAGAGGACAGCTTGAAGTTGAAAGGCGAGTTGAGAGGACAGCCTGAAAGTACCGATAGAAATTTCAAGCGAGTTGAGAGGACAGCTTGAAATTAACAGGCGAGTTGAGAGGACAGCCTGAGAGTACCGATAGAAATTTCAAGCGAGTTGAGAGGACAGCTTGAAATTGAAAGGCGAGTTGAGAGGACAGCCTAAACGTATCGATAGAAATTTCAAGCGAGCTGAGAGGACAGCTTGAAATTGACAGGCGAGTTGAGAGGACAGCCTGAAAGCATCAATAGAAATTTCAAGCGAATTGAGAGAACAGCTTGAAATTAGAAGGCCGGGTAAGATGACAGCTTGAAATAAGATTGAAATTTAAAGCGAGTCGAGAGGACTACTTTCAATTTGAAAAAAAAATCGTGTTGACTTTTTGAAATTGATTTGAAAATCTAGCGATCTCGGAGAACAGCTTGAGAAATGATGCAACTATGAGCGTGTCGAGGGGACAACTTGAAAGGAGGAAGAAAGGATATAAAGAAGACAGTTTGAAGATTGCTTATAATAAGAATGAACCATAAAGCGTGTCCAGGTGATAGCTCGTATAAATTGATGAAAAAAAAAAAAAAAAAAAAAAAAAAAAAGAATTGATTTCATGTGAATTTACAGGATAGTTTTGAATTGACAAAACATAATTCAAAAGAACAGTTTTCCCATTCAAGGAATAAATTTGAACTAAACAGTTTGATATAAGAACTATGGAACGTTTCGAGAGAGCAGCTCGACAGGATTTTAACTGAGTAATAACTGCTGGAAACGAAAAGTATGTTGAGAGGACGGTTTTGGTATCTCATTAAATTAATAATCAAGTTGACTGAGGAGACAGCTTGAGATGAAAGAAAACAATGAGAAAGTCTAGAAAACAGCCTGAACAAATAGTTTGAAATTTCAAGTGCGTTGGGTTGAAAATTGAAAAAATGAAAAAATGTATGTCGAGTTTTGAGGGTGAATAGCAAACCTTGATAGCATCTTGAGGGAACAGTTATAGTTTCTTAACGCGCCGAGAGGTCATTTCGTAATTTTACCGATTTGAACCAAGCGGGTTGTAAGTAAAGTTTGAGAAAAAAATACAAGATGAGTACTTACAATATACAAAAGTACAATACAAATTAAACCATCTCTTGTGCGTGAGCTTTGAGCTTATCCTCATGAATTTGGATCGAAATACACAATTAGCTCATTAGATATCACAATTAGAAATTCATCTCACGGGGTTTTCCCCGGCTGTTTTAATCGAAAGTTTTTGTATATCGCGATTTAATAATATTTTGATGCAGTTGTTAACTGAAGCTTTAACGCTGGTAGTTTACAATCTTGCCAACCAGAAATGGTAAAAAAAAAATCATATCAATTCAACAAACACTTTGGCAGTCGACAGCCCTTGCTGTTGTTCGGTACCGATACTTGGAAGATGTTTGTTAGACGTCTGGTCAACATGATATATCGTCAATGAATGTCTCCTGCGCTGATTTAAACAAAAATCCCGGTTTTAGGGTTCAACTACAATAGCTAAAATTCACGTTAAACTTAGATCTAACATCTTCATACTAACTGCCCGCAATGAAATTTTAAAGTTTCGTGATATGCAGTTAAAACGAGAAAATGAATAAAAGAAATATGGAATATAGGTTTTCTCGATTAAACTCAGATTACAAATGGGTAATCGTTGAATTATAATACCATTTTACAAATTTTATGTTAACCGTGTATCAAATCTGTGGAACGCAAACAAAAAATTATGCAATATAGAAACAAACGTATGACGAAGTTTAAAACCACTACAACCCAACTTGCTTGCAGAGTGTTATAAAATATCTATTTGAGTTTTTCATAGTTCGCAATTTTTTGAATAATTGTCGCATAGCTAGTCGATGATCAAATAGAGATCTAATTTCATCGAAGTGTTTAAGATGATATCGTTCAACAGAAATTGAAAGAGAGGTGGAAATGAGATATGAAAGCATCGGCCACGAATTGTAGCGCAAGTTGTTTGTACCCACTTCACATCAGTCCATCGATAGGATGCATGGCAAATGCCAAGTAGACGAGTTTCCTAAAACAAAAACCAACTTATTGTCGATTTGCATTTTTTTTGTTAACTTAATAATAAGAAACGATTTCAAAACAGTTTCTTTTTCATTTTGTTTGGGATAGGAGGGGGATGTGTGAATGGATTAACCCGATACCGCGTCATTCGTCACAAGGGTGCAGCGAGTCAGTCAGTCAGTCAGTCGGCCAGCAAGCGTGCTAGCCGGGTAGCGCATAGTTTCCTCGGTAGTTCAAGATCGGGTTGCTCACCGGTGTAGCTTCCGGGTTGAAGACCTCCGGACAGGACTGCACAGTTACTTAATTTCCAAAATTTCTACAAAATGCTTCTGTTCATGTTTTGTGATTTCTGTGTACAAAATAAATCATTTCCAGCCGCTAAAGTATGGCCCTGGGGATGGTGCATTAGGAGTAGTAAATTAACATAAAACATGGTTTCTTCATCAAGAAGCAATTTCTTAGCATGCTTCCAACGATTCTGCCCATTTGAAACGTATGGTACTGGTGGTCCACGTTTCTTCTGTTCCTGTGTTCCAGATGTCTCTGCGTTCTCTGCTCCATGGTAGGCCCAACCATTTTATGTTTTTCATCATTTTAATGTTTTCATGTTAAAACGATGAAAACCATAAACAAAGACAAGAAGAAGAATAACATACTTTTATTATTCTTTGGGACTCAGACATAAGTTCTGGCTGTGAAAGTACGATTAGTGATTAGTGATACCATTCCTTGATTGATTTTTTTTATTGTGGGCTTGTGATATAGCTCAGTTGGCAAGTCTGTTGTCTCCTGAGCTGATGTCCGCGAGTTCGAGTCCAAGAGTAAACATCGAACACAGTTGTACCGGATGAGTTTTTCAATAACGATCCGCCAACTGCAACGTTGATAAAGTCGCGAATGCCATAAAAATGGTAAAGCGACTAAAATCGAAACAAAAAAAAATTTTTTTTATTGTTACATTTTACGACTAGTAGCATCATCCGTCAAACAAAATACCAGAAACATAATGTATGAGCATGTGTTAATTGTCAATGTTCCGAAAATCAATCATTTTCGATCAGCCATGCTTTACTGCATTCAGAGCAAAAAAATCGAAGCAGTCAATTTTACCTCTCCAACCACATCATATAAACAATCATGCATGACAACAACGCTGCTGTATTTGAAACATTCCCGCGAAACATGATGTGGTAAATCAGCAACGAACGTCTCGATAGTGATTGCCTTCGTTAATGATTTTTAACTTTCTAAGATCACAGCTGATATGTATCAGTTCTGAGAGATGTGTAAAGGTTACAATATGATTTTTAACTTTTCGCTTTGTGTAGAAGAACAAAATCAGTACTAAGTAACCGCAATGAACTGTCCAGCATGTACTACGGCTTTTTCAACATGTGGTCCTGGCATTTCTTCAAATTTTCCTTCTGAGACATTCATGATCGTCTTTCATTATTCAACAATGATGGGAGCAAAAGCGTTAGTGAATGATTGTGGAAGCGACGTTTAAAATGTATCATCAAGTATGTCGATCACCGTTGATAAGCCACGTGACGAACAGCAACGGTAGCCCCCGATGGGGTATGGTATATTTTTATGTATCTAGTAAGTGTTGAGGTTCGACAAATTTTAAACGGATACTTTTACCACGTGCGTATCACAACACTCAGAGGTATAAGTATACTAGCTTGAAACGAATCCGAATTGCTTTTCTTGAGCGATTTTCCGAACATTGTTAATTGTTTGAGTTCTACAAACAGACCTAAATTATTTTGTTATTGCTTTGTTTGATGAATCTACGCCTCACCGTATAGTGCAAAATGCATCAATCATGAATGATAAATGAAAAAAAAAATCACCTTGACCAGTAATCGAACCCCAGTCTACTGATTACCTCTCCGACACCTTATCAATAGGCCAAATCGTCAGATGAAACAAGTCAAGCTGTAGCTTCATCGAGTCGAATTCGCTGATAGATTCCCCAGCAGAAAACGCTCATCTTGCCTTGATTAATGGTGCTTAAACTGCCCCAAGGGGGTTTTCATTATGCCCCTACAGTGACTGGTTTTCAGCTTTCGGCAAAAAAATTCAAAAGACATTTTAAACGTTTTTAACTACTTTTTCAAGTTTGATCCAATTAGGCAATAGACTATTTGAGTATCTGAACACGAAACAATGATGTAATTCACATATTATAGCTGTTCTCTATGATTAAATAAGCGTTTTCCTTAATGGCCACCTTATGCCTGCCCTAATAAACTGCTTCATATTTAAGCAAGTTTGATGGAAATTTATTCAGCGTGAATCGTTGAGAATCTTTGTTTACCTCGTGCTTCAATTTTTTTAAACAATTTCTCGTTTCCGAGGTTTACGAAAATTATCTGCCACGGTCACCGAATGTCCGGAAGTTCGGAAAAAAGCACTGGAGAGCCCCCGGATCACGAACTGCCAAGGGAACTACACACACTACACTGCCCTTCTAAGCAAGATTGTCCCATGTGGAAAAACGAGCAAACGAGAAAAACGCGATTGAAATTTTGATCTGTTTTTCGGATTTTCGTTAAATTTATGGCTCTTCCGCACCTTTCATGCATATTGTTTTTGTAGTTGGTCAATTTACATTGAAATCTATACTTACTTTTTGATTTTTTTTTCCTCAAAGCAGAAGATAATCGTCAAAAACGCTTCGTGTGACACTTTTGCGTAGAATATGAGCGTGTGTTTTTTGTTTCTATGGAAAAACTGTCACACGAGCTCTTTTTTCTTCTTTGTTATTCTACGGGAACGGGAAGGAATTTAAAGTGTTCCGGAAAAATTATAATTGAGCGTTCAAAAGTATAGATAAGATGAGTGCATTATTAATACTGATGATTTGCGGTTTGGAGTCAAGTTTAGAGAACGATTTCCTCGGATTCAGTGACACCGAAATCAGAATTGGATCAGAACGGAATGTTTTTTCTTAGTTTAAAGATGATCCGAATGAATCCGATTCAAGTTTTTTTTTACTTTTTTTTAGAACTATGAAAGAAATAATCAAGGAAGATTCTTTGCGGAAGCGCAATATTGCGCATCGATTAATTCTTTTCCTGTGGATGCCGGAAGCATTGCCATAACCATATTAGCCGAGATGATCGAGCTCATTTGAATAAACATTCTGGAGCTTCGATAATTAAGGCCAAAAAATACTATAAGTAGGTATCCGAAAATATGGTTATTATTAGGAACCAAAAATGAGACAAAATGATGGATCTGAACCGGAAGTGGAGAAAAAGCTTTCACTGAAGTGACCCCCTCTCCCTTGTCCATCCCTGTGACCTTCATTCATAAAAAATACATTCAACGTTCAACATTACAGTACAATGTGTCACTAAAGCGATTTTGAGGAATTCTGTTACAGTCGAGTGGTTTTTGAAGAATTTTTCTCAGTGGGACATTCTTGCGTAGAAACATCAACATAGAGACAACCACCTAGATGAAAATTTCGTAGATGTTCAGAACAAAGTATACTTTTTTGTGTTTGTATTCGAAAGATAACACCATAATAAGCAGTTTCCAGCTAAAAAGTGAAAATGACCCGAAAGTCACATGGGACATTCTTGCGTAGAACGGCAGTACACACAACGAAAAAAATCTGTAAAATCACATCACATATGATGTAAATAAAAAGAAGCATCATATATGACGGAATTTTCAGTGCTAGTTGGAAATTACACGTCAATAAAATTTTGCAACGTGTAAAATAAAAAATGATGTAAAATTGGCAACATGTAAAATAAAAATGATGTAAATTATAAAATCACTGAATATTGGAAGAGAAACTTTCCAATTGGAACTTGTTTTGTTTTATTTTTTGTTTTTATGATTCACTAATGGAATTTTCTCATCTATTCATGAAATTTAAACCTTTTTATACCTTAATTAATTTATTTTATTTAGCGACAGACATTTGTTCAGCTCACATTTTTTTATTAGAATTCACTGCAACCTTTTATTTTCTTCCCCGAATCATAAGTTGAGTATCATCACAGAGAACAACATGGTGGTAAAATGGAGCCGCTTCCGGAACCGCATCCCTACATCATGAAGATCACCGGGAACCTCACTCGCGGGAAAACTGCTTAAAACAAATACTTTGGTGCACGACTGCACACAACGAAAAAAAATCTGTAAAATCACATCACATGTGATGTAAATAAAAAGAAGCATCATATATGCCGGAGTTTTCAGTGCTAGTTGGAAATTACACGCCAGTGAAATGTTGCAACGTGTAAAATAAAAAATTATGTAAAATATGGCTACATGTAAAATAAAAATGATGTAAATTATTAAACCACTGAATATTGGAAGAAAAACTTTCCAATTGGAATCTGTTTTGTTTTATTTTTTGGTATTCATGATTCAATAATGGAACTATCTCATGTCATAATAAAAATAAAACCTTTTTGTAATTAATTTAATTTATTTCATTTGGTGACAATGATTTTTTTAATCTCACAATTTTTTATATTGGGAGTCACATTTACACTTTAATTTTTTCTCGAAGACCGGATCCAAAGTTGAATAACTTCTGCTTCCAGAACCGCTTCCTGCTTCACGAAGATCTCTGGGAACTTTAATCGCGGGAAAAATGCTTAAAAAAATACTTTTTGTTGCACGACTTTGACTTGACACTTTGTTTAATTTTGTCTGATCCTATTAAATTAAAATTCAATGTCCTCATCACATTCCATGTAGTGTAATTTTAAGAAATTTCTATTTCCATTACATCACATATGATGTAACAAAAACGAAGCATCACATATGATGCAATTTTCAGTGCGAGTTGAATATTCCACGTCTGTAAACTTCAAAAGACGTGTAAAATTTAAAGACATGTAAAATATTAATGACGTGTAATACTTAATTCGCACTGAAAATTCCGTCGTATGTGATGCTTCTTTTTATTTACATCATATGTGATGTAAATTTACATCAAATGATCGCGTTCCGTGTCAAGTAATATTTGTGTCATACGAATTCAGTGCTGTTAAGGATTCAACTTTTTTTAATTTGTAAATTTACATCAATAAATCGCGTTGCACGTCATGTAATGATACAGGTTTTTAATTTCAGTGTTGTTAAGGATTCAGATTTTTTTTCTGTGTGGACTTGACACTTTGTTTACATTTGTCTATGGTTCTGTTCTTGACAGTCTGTATTTTTACATGACATCATCGCGTTCAGTGTATTGTAATATTAATTAAATTCAAATTCAATGTCCTATAACTTTCCATGTCGTGTAATTTTAAGATTTCAGTGCTGTTAAGAATTTTGTGTGACCAGGAAAATGTTATAAAATTACATCACATATGATGTAACGAAAAAGAAGCATCACATATGATGGAATTTTCAGTGTGAGTTGAATACTACACGTCTGTCAACTTCAACAGACGTGTAAATATGAAAGACATGTAAAATATTTAAGACATGTAATGTTTAATTCGCACTGAAAATTCCGTCATATATGATGCTTCTCTTTATTTACATCATATGTGATATAAATTTACATCAAATAATCGCGTTCCATGTCAAGTAATGTTTGTGTCATACGAATTCAGTGCTGTTAAGGATTCAACTTTTTTTATTTTGTAAATTTACATTAATAAATCGCGTTCCACGTCATGTAATGATAAAGGTTTCCTATTTCAGTGTTGTTATGGATTCAGATTTTTTTTCTGTGTACATGACTTTCTCGCCTCTATCAACCAGGCTTCATTTTGCTCATCCTGCCCAAAAGGAGACAATGTACTTTCTCGCTCCTAATAATTGTGAGGAGATTTTAAATGAGCATTTTATCATCTGCTGCTGAGAGAGCCAAGAGAAATTTTTTCTCTAACGAATGAACCCTCTTCTACTGTCAGAGCACTGTTGGTTTGTGACTCTGAAAACACCTCATCACCGCTACGTGTGATTAGTGAAATGAATTGCTCAGTGAAGGTAAGGGCATAGTTTTACTATTCTCATCGCTCCTAGGAGAAAAACAAATGCAAATCGCATATGAAATTTGGCCGTTTCACCAAATCACGTGGACAACTTTAATGTGCGATTGAACCGTCCTCTTTCTATATGAAATTATGAAACATTGGCCCCAGCAAGTGCTGAAATAAACCACAACCGAAGCATCCATCTCTGTTCGGTCGTTGATTTCTCAGCCAGTAACTGAGAAGCTGATGAACATTTCTCCCTTCGAGAATGAAATAAGGTGACTGCGTTTTTGAAATGATCTGCAACAAAACGTGGGCTTCTTGATCGGTTTAAGTGTGAGAAAGCATGTTTCTCTTAGGCGTTTGACAAGCAAATGAGAAAAAGTGAGCAAAAATCAAGAGAATCAAAGAAGCCTGCTATCAACACGCAAAATAATCTGCGCTTAGTGGCTACGTGAAAAACTGCATAATTTTTATCCAATTGATTTTCACGTAAATGCTACGAAATAAATAAGTTAACGCATCCCTATAGGAATTCGTGTTTCATGGGCTTCACCTACAATTTACGTGATTTTTAAGTTATTTCAACGCTATGTGGTTTATCTATATACTACCTTGCACGAGTGTGAGAATCAGTTTTTTTTAATGTTTTGATTGCTACGTCACAAACGTTCATGAGCGTCTCGACGTCGAAGACGCCATTCACCGACGGCATACACTGTTTCATGTAATTTCGAAAATCACAATCAAAGCACCCTTTAATTTACGGTGTTTCTTCCAAAACATTCCTGGGGTCGTTCAAATATTACGTAACGCAATTTTAGAGCATTTTCAACCCCCCCCCCCTCCCCCTACGTAACACATTCGTCTTAAAATTTCTAAGCAAAATCCACAAAGCTTAACAAACCGCTATCCCCCCCCCCCCTAAAAGCGTTACGTAATATTTGAATGGTCCCTCCTCCTGATAAGTTCCCATGGTAAGATTTGGACGCTTAACACTTGATCCCGTGGTGGCGTCGCGTTACGTCACAATCGTTCATAAACAACTGTATGGATACAACGAACTAATACTAAAGTTTTTGGTTGTCCCCACCTATATAGATAAACCACATAGATTTCAACGCACTCTGCTTATGAAAAGCTACGCGAAATGTTTTTAGTGTCGGAATGAAATGTAGGTCGATTTGTATTTTTTGTTTTTTTTTTTATAAAGATGAAAATAAAACAAAATGTCATTGTGAAAAAACTTTATTTCCACAATATTTTGCCTTACACTTCACTTTTACCACTATAAAATTTGCGCAGTTCCAGCAACGCAGGACGGTCTGTGGTATTCTGAAAAAAAAATTAAACGTATTCAATTATGAAAAATGGATGATTTAATTAAAATATAATTTTATCTTGTCCGTTCTTGCACATATGGTTTCCTGTGTTCCGTGTTCCGGAAGGTCGTACCAAATAACGGTAACCGACACCAGTTCCGGAAGGGCACTTGCATCCAGATCCATTCCCTGTTATCAAAAGATGGAAACAAAAATCCATTTATTATAATTCAGAATAATAAAAAAGCCAAAGACACTAAGCATAATCTAATTATGCTTATCAATGCAATTCCTCTTCCGGGGAACACAAATTTTCACAACAGCTGGCTGACAATTCTCTTTTTACCAGTAGCCGTAGCTTTTACAAGGGCATCCTTGATACTCTGTGGCTACTACAAAACTCACGTAGAATCGATATGATGCAACAAAATCTAAATTTACGTGAAAAATACCGTAGAAATAATTTTTAAATTATTTTGGGCGAAGTCAATCCATTCGCATTATTGGTTACTGTTCAATTTTTTTTTTAATTTCCCATTGATCTTTTTTTGTGACTTTTCTATGTTATCGATACATTTTGTTTTTCCGTACGCGATCCAATTGCAAAACACGTTAGCTCACTTTTCGAGTAATACTTTTCGAGTAATACTTTTCGAGTAGGAAATTGACACTCTATAACGAAAAATGTAAAAAAAAAGTTTAAACGAACACACGTGTGGATCTCAGTGAAACTTCATGTTTCTTTGAAGAGATCTTCTTTCCTTAACTCTAGGCGTACATCTTTCGAAGTAATGATGGCTAGCATTTTACAAATGCTAAAACCACCAGACCACAGAAAGTGTACTATGTATGCCATAACCGGGATTCGATCTCATGAACCTTTGCGTAGATGGCTTGAACTCTAACGACTACGCCAAAGCCGCTGGCAAGATTGGTTTAAGATTGGAATGTTTTTAAACTTATTAAATGATTTCATAACTTATGCGATTAAATGATCATGAATGTTTTTCACTACGCGTTTCTTTTGCGATTTATCGTAATTGTTACAGCTCCCCAAGACAGCTTCATGACGAACATGACGAACTGCACTGTATCTTGAATGAAGAATGATATCGTTAGTAATATTTCACATCAACAGAAACTTATCAACTAAAATGAAATATTATACTTCGCCTTTTTTCCCGGGCACGATGGTTGGCGCTTATAAATTCAATCTGAAACGTGCATCATGAAGATTTTTCTCTTTGAGCGTATGGTCAATTAGTCACTCTACCCATACGGGTGGTGCCGGTAATGATAAATTGACTAAATAAACATAACATCAAGCAAAAGATCCGGTTCATTTGGTCTCACACAAAATTGCCACTTCTGACAAATCAGCTTTCATGTTAAAGGTATGGATCGCTCGCACTGATAGCGCTCTACAGGAGATAGATATCCGATCCAGGGGAGTATTTACTTTAGTCTGACCCGGAGAAAATCCAAACAGGAGGAAATTGTCGTTCCGTTCCGATTCTGTCACCCGGTTTCCCGTGTCGGCAAACAAATAAACACAATGGAAGAAAAACTTTCACCTTTCTATTTCGTGCCAAAACAACGGCAACGGGATCCGATCCAGAGCTCCACAAAATTCTGCCCGAGAGCACGTGATCCGTAAAAGCCATTCCGGGGCGTTGTTTGCTTTAGCTGCAGAGTGCTCCCCGTTAGATGGTTTCACGAATGGTATTATTTTATGTACTTTGGCCCGGTATCAAGGATGACGCGTGCAAGAAAAAAAACATCTAAACTTATTTGAAAGGGTTCTTTGATAGGAGTCAAAATCGCTCCGTTTTACTATACATGTTTTTCCGTTTCAGCTTAAAAGAAAACTTGCTGTAGGGGAACATGCCCTATTATGCGCCACCTAAGCGAACCGCTGATTTTCTATGTATTCCACGTACAAATTGTGTTAAAAATGGGTGCAATCGTTGGAGAAAATTGTTTTCTACAAATGCGTATGATTTTTTATTACTCAAATTGCTATAGTTGCTTCAAAAACTTGATTTTTTAAAACCTTATTCAAAGCCACAGAACAAAACTGTGTTGCAAATACGCGCCGCTGTGTATTCAATACGCGCCTAGCAGCCGAACACACCCGAAAGCAGCCGAAGACCGAAAACACACCAATACTTACAGATACTTTGACTGAGAAGAAAATCAAAATGGACTAATCAAAATTTAAAAAAAAATAAAAGTAGATTTTTTTGGCTGAATTAACGCTCAAAATATGGTTTTAGACTTTTTTTTCGTTTTCAATGAAAATTGGCCTTTTTGAAAAAAATAATGCTATTTTTAGCCTACTGCGATTGGCGCGTTATAACGAGCGCATGGGCCATGATAGAACATACCCATAAAAAGCATACCTTAGCGAGTTTAGTATGATTTATTAGCATTAAATCATAGTTTAGATTCTCCTCTATCGATGTGTCAGAAAATATTATCTTATTCGTTTTTCTCTGCTTGGTGACACCTTATTGAAAGTGTTTTAAAATTTAGATCGAAATAAAGAAAAACCTAAATTGTGAAATTATCACGACACAGGGGCATTTTAAGGAAAAAATCATACTTGCCATGACCAATAACAGCATTTAAAACAAATTGGTAATATTTTGCAGGCTTAAAATGTTTCAGATTCTTCAAAACAAGGGTGGCGCGTATTAGCCACATGGGGCGTTATATGAACTTTTCCCCTAAATGTTGTTGAATGAAGTTGAGGCTTTAGTTTTCTTTATATGATGAACATAGGTAATTTTCATTTGCAGAAACGAATCTGAAGAATTCAATACTGTTCTTCCTTTAGAATCAATACATTATTCCTTCCAGTTCATGTACACAAACATAAATTACTGACCGCAATCCTTTCCGACACAGTTTAAAAATCTCAGATAAATGTTGAGCAAACTTACTAGCAGAGATGCCATTCTCTACCGAGAAAGGCGGAGAACGGAGAATAAAACACCCCCGTGCCGTAGCTGCAAATCACCCGGGTGAGATTTTTTGTTCCTCTCCACACATTTTTCGCACCCCGGTTTCGAAAGCCACACACACCTAAGTTCAATAGCTCCGGCGTGCGACGATTTGTCACTGTAGAGCACCCCGGTGAAAAGACAGAACCGACTGGTTCAAGCCACAAAAAAGCAAAGACAAAAACAAACTCGATGGTGTGCATAATAATAGCATCAACAAACGATGAAAGTTTCGGGCGAGTGGTTCAGCTTCGTATGTGTTGGTAAACGCAACAAGCCAAGCCAGCTGCCGTCGCTGTCGCTCTCCGTGGTGAAAACATTTTTTCACTGTAGTGTGTGTTTGCCCTGTCGTGTTGATTTACAGATTCTCTACAGAGGTTCGGATAAAAATCTCGGCGGTGCGTTTCAGAGAATCTCTACCGAGAATCGAAAACCGAGCACGCCGGTGATTCTCGTTAGAGAAATTGCAAGCCTGCTTACTAGCTAAGTGTTGCGCAGGAATTGACCATACCGTATTAACGATATTCTTAAATTATTGCATACCCTACAGTACTGAACTCCAATGAATCATTCTAATGTACGATACAGTAGCACCATTTTCGAAATGGAAGTTAGTCTCTAGGTATATGACAATCACTGGCTGGCACACTATTGGACTAGCTTTTAACGGTTCAACGACTTTAAAGTTAAGCTCACAGATTGAGAGAAAAGTCATTACAACAAAAAAAAATACTGTCTGTTCTTCCAAAGCTTTTGACCACTTTTCTCTAACGAATTCAACAAGTTTCCCCCAGAACTATCTCCAAATTCAAGAATCAAGCTGCCAAAGGTATGGCTGATGCTAGATTTCTAATCGTTTGATGTTTTAAAATAGCGATGCAGCAGGTGCATCGCTCGGTAGGAATAAACTCATAATAGGATCATCCGGAATGAGCAACGTGACAAAGTTAAACTATTTTCTCATAATGAATTTTTACGATAGTTCTTCAACACGACTCGGCACTTGACAACACAGAGACATGACACTTCCACTTTCCTCACGTGTCAGGCGAAAATAACAGAGCAGAGCCAATCGACATCGGCAGGCACCATCATCATTTCCGTCGTCATCATTGTCACCAGCAGCAAACGTGTGAGCCAACTGTCATTTTTGTCTGGCTGGGAAAGCAAACGAAAAACTTCCCCATGAAAGTAGTAGGTTTTGATGTGACCTCCTCTATTCGAAAACTACATTGGCGATTTGATTTTATGTGTTCTCCGAAGCTTTATTCTGTATTCAGCTAGCATAAGGATGCCAAATCGTTTCCTGGACCGGGCAAACACAATATTTTCATCCAAAAATCTGGCAAAATCTGGGCATTTAATTTAAAAAATTTCTATGTTAAATCCGGTCAATATCCGGCAAATTTAATAAAAATTTTGGATTTATTCAAATTGCAAATAAGAAGAATACACTTTAAATATGTTATGTTGAAGTAACACAACAGCAGATTTTAAATCGCATTTTGGGCTTTTAAAAACCGTTCATGGTTATGTGGATAAAATTTTCAAAAATAAAAACGTTTTTGAACGCAAAAAAAGTAAATTATAAAATCTCAATATTGTTAGATTTTGACGAATGAAGTGAACAAAACCGGGTTAAATTCGAGCTAATACGCTTACTATAAGTAAAATATTTTTACAAAAATTTTAATAGTGAATTGATTTTGAAAATATCGGCTTTTAATTAGAAAATATCCTGGGAAACTGGAAATATCGGTATTTTAGATTTTGAAAAGTAAACTTATATTGTCACAATTCCTTATTAAATTTTCTCTCATTTAATTGGTAATTTAAAGTTCTCAGAATTATAAAAGTTTGCTCGTGTTTTTTCTTTATGTTGCTGCCAGTAATGCTGAGAACAGTTAGCGTCTATTACCAGAGGGGCTCGAATTGAGGCTTTTGGTGTGGAGGAATTAGCTGCAGCTGCAGAGGGTGAGCTGCAGAGAAAATAATGAAAAAAAATCTATCACTTGACTCTCTATGTATGAATATTATTTAAGGGTAGTTTATTAAGTTTATTAGCTCTACACCGAATAATCAGTTCAAGAGATAGTAAAACAGAATTTCGGAATGCCATAGAGAGAGTCTCATCTACTACTAAGCTAGGTATGCATGTATGTAGTTATTTGGATCCTACGTGTATCGTTTCGAAATTGCATCAGCACCACCCGGAATGTATGGCGTAAACGTGATGAAATTAATTAAAATTTGCCAGCATGTATTCGCAGTTGCCTAAGAACTACACGACCTTTTGCATACAAGATAAGATCAGAACGCAGATGGTCGGAATTACCATCACAATTTAGGATGGAACAATTTCCCCATGGTTTGTCTGATGTGTCCTACTAAGGACCAGGGGTAGAACACGATAAAGCGCTCTCGAAATGCTCCCAGACCATAATCCAATGAAGATGAAGTGGCAAAGTAGAGTGAAAAATGCAATTGAAAAATCCAACTCAGTAATACGAGCTAGGGCCTAAGGAAGGGTGCGGTGAAGGGTGAACCGAATGCAACGACCGTTCCAACCATAACATAACTGAGGAGCCGCTCCCTGGCTGTATCCGGTAGCCTAAGCTCGAGGGGAGGATCAAATGGAATTTCGTTCTTCCATTCTTCCGGTTTGGCCGTAGACACACGGGGGTGCATATTATGCGATGCGGTGAGCGCTTTGAGCTTACGAACGAAAATTCTTCATCGAGAGAGTAGAGATTGAGCGGCAGAATGCATCACGACGACGTCAGGTAGATAGGAGATAAAGCAGGCATAAAGATGCAATCTGCTGGAAATCGCTCTTTTCCTTCCTGTGTCTGGGGACTGCATCCGGAGGCCTTCGCTTTGGGTTTGAAAGAGAGAAAAAAATGGAAACAACACTTGAGCGCTACCTGTACTGAATGATTTTCACGCGTGAGTGATATCGAGTGTTCCACTTTAGTGGCTCACACTCTCTTGGCAATCGTATGGATGTTCTCGACTCAACTATTCCCATAAACAAGTTTCTGATTCTATCAGAATGGGCTGCCAGAAAGGGATAAATCTTGTGCACCATGGCGATAAACTTTAAATGGCATTGGCACAAGAGTGCAAGTTGTGAGAACACTTAGGATATTTATCATCGACAGAAGATTTAGTTTCGTAGTACTCCTACACTGGATGATTCAAGAGGATAAACAATAAATTTAAGTAGCTTTTCAAGTTTTCTTTGGTAATTTTCGACATATTTGAGCGTTTTTTTTTAAATATTAATGGTTCTGTTAATTCCTTTTTAAAAGGAACTATCACGGAAGTTAAAGATACAGACGTTTGTAATTTTCTAGCCAATTATGTATTCGAAAGTCCTCTTATAGTATGCATGCTTCAATATCAACATAAGGTTTTCATAGATACTGAATGATGTATATAGGGGAGAGTGGGGTATCGTGGTCCATGGGGAAACGTGGGCCACTTTGAATATCTCAGATGTGTGTTGAGTTAAAAATCTCAAACCAATTGTCATCGTCGTCGCTTTGCGTGAGCATATATTTCTATATGTTGTTGACTTAAATACGCATCATATGCTTCTTTTATTTATCAAGCTAAAAAAAGTTAGAAAAATTTACTTACATAATTAAAAAAAACACCCGCAAATTGCATCGATGGGGAACCTAAAGTGCATAACAAAAATATGCTCATACGCCTATGATCTTAGTTTTTTCATGATCTTTCACGTGGAAAAGAAATTTTTGATGAAATATCAATAAGTCACACAAATGCAATCAATTTGGAAATCATAGCTTATGGGGAATCGTGGGCCACACATCTTGGACCACCTATATTTTTATGTTTTTTTCTACACATTCAGAACTTTAAATACGTTTTTCCTATCTGTAAAGTTTTCTTATGCCAAATGAAGAGTTATGAAATATATTTTGTCCATCCTATATAAGAAATTTTGCCAAAACGTTCGCGAGCCAGGTTTTGGAATCTATTCGATCATACACAGCTCTCTTTTTTATTTCATCATCTGAAATTGCTTTAAAATAACGAAATGAATTAGAAAATCACAGTTTTGGGTCAACTCATAAACTTTGCATGTTATTTGGTCAATTTGGATTTGGTGGCCCACAATTCCTCACCATTTTTCAAAATCCAAAAAATATTGCTTTTTTTCCAACAGTCAGAATTTTAGGAAAATAACTAATTAAAAACTAAAAAAAATACCTCATGATATCTTGAAAATGTAGAAAACCATACCATTTTTAGTTTTCATGTTATTCTTCTAATATATAAAGATGAGTTGGACTATATATGTTTGTTTGTTTGTATGCACCTTATACAAATCCACACCGCTGAACCGATCAGCCTGAAATTTGGTACAGAGATGTAGTTGAACCAGGGTAAGGTTTTAGTAATAGTTCTGACCCCCTCCCACCTAAGAAAAGGGACCCTCCCATACATCGTTCTATTTTATTCTCACGAACCAAAAGTCATGGCACCCATTTTGGCAGCCGATTTTCGTTCCCTTTGGCGGGTTTTTTTTCACCATCATTACGGGCCGACCATTAACAACCACCATTCAAAGTTCACGTATACTGGAAAGCAAATCAAAGCTTGCTGATCATTGAAAATTTGAAAGGGGGAATTTTGGCGGGTATTTTTATTCCATCTTCTGTTCTAAGCACGTGGTACTGCTAGGAGATATTTGATTGCAATAATGAGCCTACATTTTGGATTGAAAAATACAACTAGCCTGTTAGAAATATAATGAACAGAATTGTAGTGATTTTCAAAGTGCTTCCTACCTCCGCTGTGGTGCTTTGAGAGTCTACATAAATATACAGTGAACTGAACAGTGAACAGTGAATTGACTTCTTCAGCTGAATGAACCGATTTTAATAAATTCCAGCTTTTATGAACCAACTATTGTCGAATTTTTAGAATCTCTCATAGAGAAAGAAAAAAATAATAAGATTCAGAGTTATAAGTTGAAGGCCTCGATTTCAACGCCTTAATAGCCGTCGGGGAATTTTAACGAGGGATTAGAAAATTGACCGTGTATTATCTGGAAAAACTTTTGGTTCCGTTGGAAACAAATCCATTACATGAAACTTTCAATTAATTAAATCTGAGGTTTTCAGTTTTATGCAGTTCTAATCCTTTGGCCAATTTATAACTTTTGAGTCAATTTGTTCAATTCTACCATCCAATTTAGATAAAACTTATTGTAGAACTGTTTAGTACTGCGAATTTAAACAAATGAACTTTAAAATTGATCACACTTCACAAGCATTAATGGGATGAATGTCCAAGAATAGGAACATTGAAATGTAAATCACATATAAAATTAGAATGGTCACTTCGGCTCAGAGGTGGTTTGTTTTCAAAAGCTTCAAAAAACTAAATGTGGAACTATCACATTTAAGACCAAGTACTCATAAAACAGTGTGAAATTAAAAAGCGAAAAATGTACACAAATAGTTTAAAACACGCAATGTGAGTCTTCAACATGGTTTACAGACTCAGATGTTTGTTTAGAAATTTCAAAGTAGATAAAGGTCTAATATACCATTGTACAGGGAGATCATCCGTCTTGAAAAGTGGAATGATATCCAAAAGAGATTTTTATTTGAGGCAGGATGGGAAAGATATCAAAACAATTTGATCATTCGAAGATAACAAATAAAAGTCCAAATCTTTTCGAACTTCTTAAAACATGGTGGGTGAAAAAAATGTTTATCGTGATGAATAAGCTTTCAAGGGAAATTATTTTGTATGTCTTTTAATTTAAAGCTCATACCTTTAAATTTTTCTATAAAATGAAAACGATAAACACAGTGAATAATCCCAATAAAAAACTGAACAATGGCCAAAGATGCGCAAAATTGCTTATAATGATTTAGTTTAATATAAAAATTCTAAAAGTAAAACGACTCATTTTGATTTATGATCTTTGTGAACCCGAGCATAGCCGGGTAAAACCAGCTAGTCTTTTATAATAAAGAACTTATGGAACAACGAAAAAAGTGGCCCATGATTCCCCACTCTCCCATATTTATATTGTCACATATTACTTGTTCACGTGTGTTCAGGCGTTTTTAAATCCATGCGACTAAAAATTGTAGTTTTATCAGACCACGCGATCCCAATTCCACAATTCGATGCATAATCAAGACAATATCGTTAAAATAGAAAATTATATTCCGATATTCAATTGCACAATATGTAGAGAGAAACGGTACAGAACGCACCAGTATTGTATAAACGATATTTAGAGCGCTACCAATTTTATATGTACCAAATTGAACGTTTACGATGATTCATAGAGCTGATTTACGTCTTACTAAAAAAAACCTTTCATGCTTCCTAATCTAATCATTCGTCTATAATTTTCATTACTTTCATTTGAAATTCTTCCTGTTAGAATGTATACTTCACCGAAATGTCATTCATCTTAAATAACATTCTTGCTTTTCAATTTCAAGTTGTTCTATGAAGCTCCCAAGCCATTTTAACAATTCGCATGACTTAAATTCGTCTCACTGCTCCTGCAATCCTCTCTTTTTTATTTTTAAATTTTCGAGTTGTTCTTTCAATTCAACTGGAATTTAAAACAATGTATCCAAGTAATGCTCACGACTTGCATCATTATTCACATTCATCTTAAGCTGTCTCCTCACCTCGCTTGGTTATAATTTCTATGAGATATCAAAGCTGATCTCTCGACGCCAAGTTGTAGTTTCAGGTTGTCTACTTGAACTCGCTTGGAATTTGAATCATCCGTATCGTTTAGCTGTATTCCCAACCAGGGCTCGGCATCGTCGAAAGGAAATAATGAAATTGAAATTTCCCTTTATTCGTCTCACTCCAACAAATTTCAATTTCGAGGAGTTCACCTTCATTACTCGAATGAAAGTGAATCCTCTCATATTCACTGCTCGAGCGAATGAAAGAAATTCAAAAGTCAGCAGAAGAGAATTTCAATGATGCTTGAAACTGCCCGCAATCAGTGTCATCATTTTCGACTTCAAACGAGACTTTCAATGCAGCAAAACAGGCAGCAAATAGCATACACAAACACACCAGTCGCGTGGCAACAGATTTCTTGATGTGCCCCGTGCAATTGTTGGTTGATGCGTCTACCGACCGTGTCGGCCTGACACCTTGTGCGTCTTCAAGCAATTGATGGTATTTTTTGTGGGTGCGTCCGGCCGTGTCGGCCCGGCACCGTGTGCTTCTTCAAGCAATTGTTGGTGTCTTCCTTGTGCGCCAGCAAATTGTTGGTGTATATTTTTGTTTTCCAGCCGGCTTTGTTTTCGGAGGTATGCGAGTATCGCAATGAAACTTTCATTGAAAGGGATATGCTCGAATTTCGTTTTGAAATGAAATTGACGATTGCCAGTTTCGAACGAAGGAGACCGAGGTGAAAGCGAAGTGAAATTAGCGTTTGCCGAATGTGAAGAGAAGCTGGTGTGAGAGTGAATTGACAGTGAAGCTCTTTCGAATGACGCGTTTAATGCTCATTTTTGAGGGACGATTGACGATTGAAAGTGAAATTGCCAGGGCCTGTTCCCAACTAACTTGACAATTTTAAATGGTTAGTGCAAGCTGTTCCTCGACTTCCATTATTGTTTATTCCAATTCAAAGCTTACTTTTCATTCTGCTTCTATATGAATTTGTGTAGATTCCGAAATTATCCTCACAATACGCTTTAAGATTTCAAGTTGTAATCTAAATTCATATGAAATTTGATTAATCTGTTCAAACTGTTTTCTCGACACGCACCATAAATTTTTCTTATCTCAAGCTGTTATTTCAACACGTTTAGGCTGTGTTTTCAAACTGTGCTTTCAGTTCACTTAAGTTGAAATTCCAAGCTGTCTCCTCAACTCTTTTCAATAGTTTTTATTTTACCTTGTTTCAAAATGACTTTAATTTTCTTGAGTTTCCATCCTCTCCTAGAAGTCCTTATAATTCATTTCACGAGTTTTTTCTTCAAATTTTCCTTACAAATCATTCTAAGGTGTTTTTTTTATTTCTTTAAACCCTCTTACTGGTGTTTTTTCAATTTATTTCAAGCAGTCCTCTCTACCCGCTTGATTAATAAGCTGTCCTCTGAACACGTTTGATTTTTGTTTTATCAATACGTTTAGCCTGTCCTCTCAACTCGCCTTTCAATTTCAAGCTGTCCTCTCAACCCGTTTGATCACCAAGCTTTCCTCTTAACTAGCTTATTGGTGTTTTTAATTTATTTCAAGCTGCCCTCTCAACTTGCTTATTGCTGTTATTTTCAAATGTATTTCAAGCTGTCCTCTTAACTTGTTTGATATTTTTTCAATAAGTTCAGGCTGTCCTCTCAACTCGCCTTCCAATTTCATGCTGTCCTCTCAACCCGCTTGAAATTGTGTACATATCCATGCTGTCCTTACGACTCTCTTACTATTCTTATTCTTACTATCTTCTTATTTCACATTATCATAAAACACTTTTTGCTCATTTGGTAAAACACTAGTTATCCATCACATAATGCACTATGTTTTCTTTTTTTACACTTTACACGAAATAGCTTCCGAAAATCATTCGACTGTGTTATTTTCTTACTTAAACTAAGAACTACTCATTTTTCCGCAGTTTTTTGCAATGGAAAATTCAGAAAGTGTCTGATTTCTGAGCAACTGTGCTGAAAATTTGTTCAACGTGAATCGTTGATCGCTTTTTGTTTACTTTTCTGATTCGATTCACGCTCGAATTTAATTAACCATTTATGTTTAAAAAATAACCATAATTGACCTTTTTCCGCGTTATGTCATTTTATGACATCTCTTCGAGAACCCATAAAATGACTTATCGGTGAGAAGTTCAATTAAGGTTGATTTTCAACCGTAATGAGTAGCACCCTAGAAGTAGGAAAATGGTTATTTTTTAACCGTAATTCGGAAAGCAGTTTGGCAAATGTGTTAAATTTTCAAAATTTAAACTAAAATTCCAAAAAAATACGAGTTTCCAATTTTTATTCATTCTTGTTCTTCTTTTATTGCATGATTACTGACGGATTTCTTTGATTGTTTTCAAAAATAAATCTTGAAAATAATAAAACTGAAAATTATGAATCAAAATATATAAATCTTTGAGTAATCGGAATCCCCGCTTCCGGAAAACCAGAATCAGGCTACCACGTTCCACCTTTGTGCACTTTCTTGTCCTTGAACGATACTCCCGACTCAATAAAGTTCCACTCGATGCGCATCTGTTCCCGCTCGACTTTCCGATGGCGATGAAGAATTCCTGTTTGCAGAACTTTGTTTTCCGATTATCGGCAGCGGCTTCCGGATGATCCTGTTTCGCAGCCCGCTTGATCCGGACCTACCGCTTTGCCATGATGGTGATCTCCTCCGACGGGATCTTTTCCAAAAGGCGTATTTCATCATTTTCTACTTGTTTTCACTGGATGTTGTCAAAATTAACGCAGAGGGATGGCCTGTTCTTGTTCGCTGACAAGGATGTTTTCCAACATGGACGAATATCCCCCATGATCGCCACCGGAAGCTTAATGACGGAACACGGCAGTCGAAAAGGGTGAACGATCTTGGTAGGATCCTGTTAAGCACTAGCCCTAGCGAGAGCGCCAGTACTAATAGCACATATGATTCTCTGTACGCTGACGAGGGAGTGTTTTCAATACGGAATTCTGACGGGCTAGAATGAATTCGGAAAGGTAAAAAGAAAGCCGGAAATTCGTCCGCGGGAAACTTACCATGTACCAACGGTAAGGGATCTGTCAATTCTGTCGAAATCTTGTGCGTGTAGTAATTTAGAGCTCCAAGAAAGTGCTTTGGTTTGCCTTTAGTGATCCTCCTGTTTCAACCGCTATGACAACCCACACCCAACTCAACCATCTACCAGAGAAGTTCGGAACTTCACCAACAGAGGGCCGCTACCAGTAGGACCTCAAAGATGGTGTACCTCAAGCACTACGCCAACCCACACCCTAACGACGAGAGAAGTTCGGAACTTCACCAACAGATGGCTGCTACCATCAGGGCCTGCAAGATGGCGTATTGTGGAACATGATGGGGCGAAATAGGGATGACGTCATGGGCTACCATACGCGGCTGAGAGGTCAATATCCGCATTGAGACAGCTCATTCTGGTTCGCCATTGCTAAAGTCAACACATCGACTTTTGGTGAAGACGCTAAAAATAAATGGTCTGGAAGCAAAGTCCAGAACCGTAGTTTAGACTCCGTGAGTCCGTATCCGTGAGTCTGTCAAAACCGAGACATCTAGGACCCCGAAGTTTATGCTTCAAACTTTATGAAGCTTGCCAACCCGTTAGGCCTACATCTGGAACGCATAAATCCCAAGGTCAACTGTGGACCCAGCTCCGAGGCCGGATCCAGTGGATCCACTAGGCACCCATCCCACGCGGTCTACCTACGGCACTGAGGCGACGCTGGAAATTCTGCTCGTCAAGCCGCCACCTGAGGACTGTTACACCGTGGTAGCCAGCAGCTAGTTCGTCCACACCGAGATATCGTTCCGAAGACGAGAGGGAGAGTGGATATTCCGCAGCCTTACCACCCCGTACCACGGCACCGTTTTAAGGTAGGAGTTACGATAAGGTTGAGAACCGCAAATTGTGGGTAGTGGGACACAAAACTTACCAGTGTGTTCGTAGTGCAATAAAGTGGGAAATTACGACGGGTGAAGTTAAAGTGTTTTCTTGGGCATTGTTCGCGTTAGCTTTAGCCAACCCTGAGGTGTTGTTCGGGGGGTTTCTGCCTAGTTGTCAGCTAGCGAGCCGTTTGTTACAACCAATTTTTGTTTTTTCTGCACCTGACCGCCCCAGCCGAGGAAAAGTACGCAATGTGCCTCTCGCTCCCCTGCTCACGGCCCGCGTACACGTTCGTGTCGGATGACCAAGTGTCGGTTTCATCCATACACACAGCGTGCAAGTCCAAAATAATCAATTTTGAGTTAACTATGCCACAGGATTCTTCATGTTTCAATGTACATTAAACTGGTGCAAAACTCGATGTTTTAATAATTTTTTTGAACACTTTTCCGATTGAAATAAAACTGCTCGAATTCGAAAAATATATGAAAAATCGAGCACCTTCACATCTTTGAAGCGCGTTTTCTTGAAACTATCATATAGGCGCTTGCACCCCTCTGATCCCAAGCGCCTCAATTGGAACATCAAATTTTTAGTAACATATTCATCGTATTTTTTTTTTAAACTAACCATGCTTTGGCAAAAAATAATTTGTTATCGCTAAACTTTTCGAAAATTTCGCTTTTTAAAATACACTTTTTGATATCCTTATATGTAAAACGCCTTCAAGTAGACAACGAAATTTTATTTCTTAGCCGATAAAGCGGCAAATATGATGATTTTTTCGAATATGGGTGCACCCTTTCAACTTGGAAAAGGAAAATTTGATATGATTATACAATCTTATCATAATTTGAGAGTCAGCAAATAAAAGGAACGACATTTTGTTTTGATATTCGGGTTTTCTCAAAAGTTAACAGAAAGTTCAAAATTTGGTAGTCTTCAACACGTGGTCTTTTTAGTATCCAGTAGTATTTAGTAGTACAATGGTCTTAAGCGCATTCTGCCCCAATTTAGATGATTGTTTAAATTAAAAATTGTGGGAAGTTAGTAAAATATAGAAAAATATTTATAGCCATTTGAAAGTGCATACAAGAGGATTAAAGAGGCTTTCATTAGACTGCGCGGGCTGGTCTATCATGAAATCTTATATGTTAGCTATGAAAAATTAAGTAATTGTATTGTTCTTTATTGATTTAACGTCAGCCCATCGATACAAAATCATAGTAAGGGTCAAGAAAATACAATTTGATAGTAACAAGTGAATTAATTAATTCATTAACTTAAAATTAAGATTTAAAGTTTTACACATACTCGACTAATCTTTCTGTTTATAAAGGTTAAAGTCGTTTAAGTGATCTTTTGACCCTAAAAAATGATAGAAATGATTATTAATCACAATATAAATTTAAAAAAAAATCATTCGAATCCATAGGTTAGCATATTTTTGAGAAATAATGGAATGGGCCATCTTACCCCGCTGTGCGTCTTGTACAGTTTTCCCCAACAGCAAATGATCTTACACGAAAACGCGTAAGTTTTATCCTTCCGAAGATGCTGGCACTTATTTATTAATGATACCATACAGCCTGGATTACCAGCACTGATGTGCAAACAAAATGGCTTGATTTAATGATGAAGCTCTTCACCACATTTTATCATTAAACATCCCTTGCGGGGAGCAAAAGAAGGTTAATTTAGTGAACATCTTGACCAGTGTCAGGGAGATCCTTTCGAAAAAGATTGAGCACAGCAGCAGTGAAATCGAAAATCTGCAAGTAATCATGAGAAGCCAACCGCAAATCAACTTCCCATGTAATTAAGTTTCCGGTAATAGCAAAGTTGCCGCTCTGAGGAGATGTTTGCCGATTCGATTCGCTCTATTGACAGGAGGATAAACAAGATGCTGCTTCCGTTTCCCCGAGGGTAAGACTAATCAAACACTTATGGAGAATTTTCCACAGCTTCTCGATTGCTTCGTACACCACACCCAAACACACGTCATCGACAGATCCGAAAAATGTGTAACAAAACCATCCGGGAACGATGGCAAAAAAAAACTCCCGGGAAAAAGATTTTCATCCGACATCTTGTTCCGGAAAAGACTCGTTCTAGGGTTGATGATTACATCTCCATCACGACTTTGATCGAACGCCAAGGTTCGTTGACTGAGCTTTTACGTGACATTACTTTTGATATGTTTGACTTGCCCGGCAAAAATAGGTTTCGGTAAGGAAAGAACGAAATAAATCTCATAAACCTATTCAGAGGTGCGGGATCCTGGGACGGATATTCGATATCTTCTCCAGGGGGCCATATGGAATGGCAGAAGGAAAAAAAACTCGGGATAAGCAGCTGCGCCGCTGATAAATCATTGACAACGAATCGGGAGTACGCTTTAAATTATGTGCTCCATTTCGCCAGCTCTCCAAACTTGTTTTCTCTTTTTGTTTTCTATTATTTCTTTACATTTTATCAAAGTGTAGTATTTCTTCCCTTGTGTCTGTAAATCCAATTGATCGATTTTGAGCCGGAAAAATAATTGTTAGGGTAGCCTTTGTATATATAAAAAAAAACTAAAAAACTTTATTAGAGTTTCATGTTTTTATTCTAATCTGATTTATTTAAAGAATTGATTTTTTTATTACAATACCTACACACCAAAAAATTAATAAAATTACTCGTGACAGAAACGCTTCGAGCCATAATTTTGTTTAATCTATTTTTGAATATGAACGTATTCTACATCTTTCCAAATCTATTATTAGGTCTCTACATTAAAACTAGTCTTCAATGATCTAAATATTTGTGCGGAGTAATTTTTTCCAACCAAATGTCAGAGCCAGTTAAAAACTATGCCTGCACCGGAGTGCAATTAAAAAAATTTCAATTATTTAGTGAAATCGAACAAAGTTAAACTTTCATATACCGAAATGCAGTATGCAGTTATCCAAGTAAAGATTGTTTTTGGTTACATTCAATATTTGTTATTGTTTATAGAAGTGATAAATGTTATCGTGATAAATTTAATCCATAAGCAAAAATTTGCTAAAATATTAAGGTCACATCGTAATTGAAGCAGTACGGTAAGTTTTCGTCATGTTTGTTGTTTTCAAACTAACACCTAAAATAAATATTTTTGTAGCGCAGTTTCAGTAGTTTTGGCAAAAAAGTGCTCTCAAGGAGTAGTTGTGAGGCAAGTGTAGCGGCATACCATTAGCATCTCCTTTCTTATTGGCAGCATTGGCACCGAAATATGCAACTATACAAACGACGGTAAGATTGAAGATTCGGTGGAAATAGTAGCAAAAATAATGACGACTGACGTAAGTGAGCCATACCCCTACAGCGTCAGAAGAATCCGAACCGATATGCGGTAGGAATCAATTAATTGCTACTTATTTCGCGGAGTGGATGTCCATTTGAGGTGAACTAAGTGGAAGTTTTATCAGCATAACTTCGTCATCGGAAGTCACCAACATTATCGCAACGACCCGCAACTTGGATTCACAAACTATCGGAAAGAGGCAAAGAAAAGGTAAGCAAGCACTATGTTGACGTATTGTAAATAATGTTTATAAACGATTTTCTGTTTTCACATTCAGATGCTCAAAACACCTCGAACTCACCACGGCAATCATAGCAGTCGGTCATATACTCGACGGAAGTATTTGGATCGGTGTGGTGAATGAATCCAACGGCAAATGTACCAAGACTTTTAGAATACCCTGATGGAATCCAACCGCTCTTGGTCATAGTTCTACGTCGGAGCAAATCCGTTAACCAGTTTTCTTTGTATGGTAAATAGTTATTTAATTACATTACATTATGCTGCATAAATTATTATTATCATACCTCCTTTATAATATAAATAATTAAAATGAATTTGCAAGAAAATTTTCAATTTGTTTAAGGAATTTTCGTTGCTGCATAACACAACTGCTCATTGGAACGCGAGAAAGCAGTTAACAGTTCTGATGTCATGTCTAGTTGCCGAACAACTTTTCTATCACAGTTTGAACGCTTTTTGAAGTTATGTTATGAGATAACCAATTTAGCAAGCATCTTTTCTTTAGAGACACCCACAAATACGCCAAAATGCAGTTCAATGGCGAGAACAAATCTCGTCACCGGTAAGTATTGCTTTTACTTTTTGATGAGAGTCTCAACAATTCCGTAATATTATAGATCCGTTAAATATTAGCTAGAATGGCTGACAACATTTGATCCGAATTTACTGGCTGGTTACTGGCTGGTTACATTAAACGTCATTAACACTAAACGTACCGGAGGCGGTCAAATGACGGTTTTTAAACTTTGAAGGATGCTTACGCCTTATATAAATTTTTTTTCGCCAATTTAACGACAGGACTATTTTTATTTTCAAAATGCAAGTATTTTTGCGTTTTTAAATTTTTTCTTAATGTTGTGGTTTTCGAATAACGCATGTGGTATACCTATTCATACCGCGAGTGGTCAAATGACGGTTTACACTGTTTTCGCTAAAATTTTCTTGTTTCTCAACCGATTTCTTGAAAATTTATAGTTTTGAAAAGCCTATAATGTGACTCAAATATGTTTATCAGACAGTTTTCACCTACAATCAATTATTTCAAAGTTATTTTAAGTCCAAGAATTTTTTATGAAAAAACATGCTTCAGGAAAATTGCTATAAATCAGTTATTTAGTGCTCGAAAAAAATTTCACTTAGTGCCTGAGAAAGCTGAAGTTAGAAGCTATATGCTGCACATACGAAAATTTTTATCAATTTTTTTTTAAGATCATGCCCACAAAAAATGTAAAAAAGTTGTGTATAACCCGTACTTTTCAATCAATCAACCGCCAAAGCTGTTCCTGTTACAGTAGAAAAAATTCAAAAAAATGAATTCGAAAGTTGCCGTAATTTGTCACATTTTGGCATCTTTAGATTTTGTAAAATACGAATTGCATAATTTATGACGAATTTTCAAAGGTAGCTGTTTTTCGAACTTTTTATCAATTTGGATTTTCTGAGACAATTCCTACACCTAAGCTCAGCTTTGCACTGGATTTTGAGTATGTTAACGTAAGGTTTAGGCAATAAAACTATATGCAAAAGAAAGCTAATTTCATACCGGTTCTATTGGTGTAACTGTATTGGCTGTGCGATGCTTAGCAAAAATATGATAAATAAAACAGTGAAGTAGTTTTTGAATTTTGAGAAGTCAGCACAAATTCTTGCTTGGCAGACGGGCGCAGTGGGTGGTAATATTTCAAAGCTATATTGCACACGAAGACGGGTGAAAAGGAAACGAAAAAACAAACAAGCATTAGCGCAAATTTTCTGGTTTTACTTTCAGAAATATATTTATTATATTTTTGTCAAGTATCGCACCACCAATGTAGTTACGTCACTAGAATCGGTATGAAATTTTCTTTCTTTTGCATATATTTTTTTTGCCTAAACCTCACGATAACATACTCAAAACCCAGTGCAAAGCTGAATTTATTTGTAGGAATTGTATTAAAAATCCGAATTGATGAAATGTTCGAAGATCAGCTACCTTTGAAAATTCGTCATAAATTATGTAATTCGTATTTTACAAAATCTAAAGATGCCAAAATGTGACAAATTAAGTCAACTTTCCAATTCATTTTTTGAAATTTTTCTACTGTAACAAGAACAGCTTTGGCGGTTGATTGATTGAAAAGTACGGGTTTTACACAACTTTTTTACATTTTTTGTGGGCATGATCTTAAAAAAAATTTGATAAAAATTTCCGTATGTGCAGCATATAGCTTCTAACTTCAGCTTTCTCAGGCACTAAGTAAAAATTTGTTTCGACCACTAAATAACTGATTTATAGCAATTTTCCTGAAGCATGTTTTTTCATAAAAAATTTCTTGTACTTAAAATAACTTTGAAATAATTGATTGTAGGTGAAAACTGTCTGAGAAACATATTTGAGTCACATTATAGGCTTTTCAAAACTATAAATTTTCAAGAAATCGGTTGAGAAACAAGAAAATTTTAGCGAAAACAGTGTAAACTGTCATTTGACCGCTCGCGGTATGAATAGGTATAGGGTAAATGTACCCGACCTTGGCACCTAAGGCATGGTTTACCCTTTTTTTCAACATTCCAACCTTCCTGTTGAGTGCACCATAGAACATCCTTTGAAGAATTTACTTGCTAACTTGCTTAGAGCTCAACAAAAATATGTTTTCTCTATGAAACTTTCATTAATGTGAGCAAAATGCATGCAAAGTACTCACTGAGGTGCCCCAATTACTCGGCCGCTGTACCAATTGTTTGCCGTTTCGATGATCCGATTCTTGGCCACCAGCAATGTGCAATAGATCTTTACCAACAATGCTCAATTGACAGTTAACAGAATCGTTGGCTATTCTGAATATAAGGCCACTGACAGAATGACGTCAGCTGAGCGTAAAGTTCTATGCGACGATGGAAAACCGGGCTTCACTCATACAACAAAACGGCTTTGGTTGGAAGGGAAGCACAAAATAAGCTTTAATTTCAAAAAGTCGGAAGTCCAGAATTTCTTTTTTTAATTTTTAAAACTTTAAACTTTTTACTCATTTAAACAAAGTGATGATTATAAACACCTCAGGTTGTTTCAGAATATTTGTGTATAAACAAGAATCATTAGTTTATGAATGACAAGCAAACCTTCATCAGGGGGACCGATTCAGAAACGAATTATGCCCGCGAGTGGTTTGAACTTTCTCTTTTTAATGAACATTAAATCCCTTTGATGAAATCTAAACTAACATATTTTGTAAGCAAACTTTTTAAACTGAACACTTCAAAAAATTTCTCCAATATGTATACAGTAAGTTACTTATGAAGGACTGATGAAATCTGAATAAAGCCAATCAATATAGGAAAAGTATTTCCGATGACATGGGCTTATCTAGACTAGCCCAGGTTTTCAACGTAGAGTTTTTTAAAACAGTTGGTGAGGTCCAGCTGCCCGAATATTGAGGTAAAATATTCGTATCTGGCCCCTATTGATTCACGTTCCTTGAATTTTTTTTTAAATTTCTTTAAAGTTCATCATTTTTGCGAAGTTTTTTGAGACAATTTGAGACAAATAAACGAATTATTAAAAAAAACGACTTGAACGTGGTTGTTGTGAAAGTGGTATAGTAACGTTGAATTGAAATATCTTATTTTGACCTTTTCTCATTGATTAGATTTTTCCAAATATTTGAAAAATTATTAGATTTTCTCAGTTTTTTTGGACAATTTACTGACTTGAATGCTAAGTTGACAAATTCAAGAATGCTAAGCCTAACGACAGATTCATTTACGACATTTCTAAGTTCTGTGCATCATGATGTGTTGTCATTTATAAATCATTGTTTAAATCAGGGGTGAGCAACCTTTTCAACCCACGGGCCAATTCCAATTTGAAATCTTGTCGGCGGGCCGCACTTAAAATAACATTTTTTTATAATTAATAGAGCTTCACGTCATTTTTTATAACTACAAATATTTGGCGAAATCAAATCTGAAAAAGAAAAGATAAAACGAATTCACATGTTTAAAAACAGAAACTCAACAAAACCCGATATTGAAAAGGTACATCACAAAATCTTTGTCATTTTTAAATTCTCTCAATTTTTAAATAATACTTCTTGGCGAACATTCATTCTTACAACATTCTTGTTGAAATCGTTTGTACTATTCGTCATCACTTTCATTCAAAAATCTTCACGAACTTACTACAGTGATAAGTAAGATTGTGAAAAATATATATTTGAAGCGTTGTTCGTTGAATCGCTACTTGACTTTCTGTGATTTTTTTTTTCACAATTCAAACGTGTCCTTAAAGCCTAGATTTTTTTCCGTTGAAAATTAGATTTTTAATTTGATGTTCTGCCTTGAATCATTGCATTGGGATGTTGAGCAAGGTCGTCGAAATCACAGAAAAATGTTCATTTTTAAATATTTTAAGCAACTATTTCAAAACTACCTTCTTGATTCATAATTTTTTATCCAGATTTTTATAATTTTTAACCTTATTTAGATATCATAGGGGTAGGATTTCTAAAGCTATATTACGACTTCGGTAATGTGGAATGCGAATCATAAGTGACGTTACTCAATTTATCGATGTGTGTTATTAATTTTCTAGCAAATTTCTGAAAAAACAACATCACCGATAATCATCAAAGACCTTTTCAGAATTTCAGATATCTACTGCTTTTATCAAGAATTAATAATTTTTGTCGATAGCTTTGATGCCGGCTGATTCATATTGATAAAAAATCTAAAATCGCTCACCCACACTTTGTTATTAAACTTTCGAAATTTTCTTCAATATTCAGAAATAAAAAAAAAATATTTCTCAAGATTTTAATTCCAATTTCTTTTCAGTAACAGAATAAGCCTTTTTAACGAATTTGATAGAATAATTTTAAAAAAAAATTTCTGCTAAGCGTAATTTTACAATCATACAACTTTATTTACGCTTGGAACGAAAATAATGACTGCACTAACGGACTTCGAAATTCCTTTGATCATGTGAGCTTCCGATTTTTTGCTGCTTTTCCGATTCACTTTAACGAATTTTGTTTTTCAAAGCGATAGGAGTGCAATAATTAGGAAAAATGTATCCTGAGTAAAGAAAAAAACTCCAATATAACGTTATGCCAATACATAATATGGCATTCATGCCTGGAACAAAACATAATAAATGCTTGAAATGCCAGAAAAAAGTTAATAATTTGAATGATTGTGGGGCAAATTAAGATAAGTGCATATTTGATCAGCTTCGCGGGCCGCACAAAAGGGTCTCGCGGGCCACATGCGGCCCGCGGGCCGCGCGTTGCTCACCCCTGGTTTAAATTATTCCTTTTGAGTTTTTATAGACCATAACTTGAAAGTTAAATACTCTAGAGACTTGCGATTGCGACACATAGGAATATTTTCACTACCAAACAACTATCTCCATATTGTGGAGTTTGGCTTCATTAAGTAAGAAATTGAAAAAATTCTTGAATAGTATTTTAAAATTTTGCCCTTTTGAATTTGTTGGCTGAGATTTTGAGCTTCTAGCAAGAGCCATCTCGAATGTCCGGGGCGTTGCGCAGTGGTTTGACACGCCAAATAGATGTTAGAATGTAAACCTTGCTAAAACATTTGCTTAATTCGACTCACATCTAATATTTTAAGGAATAATTGAAAAGAAAACGATATTTTCCTGAACTTCCAACTTCTGTTTCCAAGAAAAAAATTAGAACAAAAATCCAAAAAAATAAATATTAGTATATGGTTCCCGAGCAATAGAAAACGATTCTAAAACTCAACTAATCATGTATTTTATATACTAAAGTCATAAATTGCCATCGATCTAACAGTTTTTTTGATAAGACAAACATCTTGAGTCTTATGAGTTGCTTAATTTCACTTGTTTTTTTTTTATTTCGAACCACTGTGTTCTGTAGGAGACCACGTGGTCTCTGTTCGGCAGACTGCAATGCAAATGCTGTTGGCACGCATACCAATGTACCTATGCTAAGATATGACTTTTAGTTAGTCGAATCACTTATGTTCTCCAACTTATTTCGAAGCTTAAGTTGATGGTAACGGTCTTATCATACAACCCAATTAGTATGAAAACATTCAGTGCGTAGTTTAAAAAGAATTTTTAGGGAAAACATCAGCCCAAAAATACCTGTTTAATGAACATGTATTTTTCCAGCTTCCAACACTGGTGGTGTATTTCGATTGAAGTTGCATGCCAAGAAAAGGAACAAAATTAGTTTTAAATTTTTATTCAAACCCTAAATAAATATTCATTCTTTTGTCTTTCTTGTATTTTTTGATTTTTTGCCGAGTTTAACTGTAGGCATGAGTATTTATTGCAATTTTTTTCAAATGAACTTCCGCGTTTGAAATCGCATGTGAATTTAACAGTTGCACTAGAAAGGTGAGTTCATCTGATTTTCATATGGTGATTTCCAACATAATTGCCTCGAATGCAGATCGAAAAAAATTATTTACTTTAATAAAGTACAAACAATCGAAAAATGCGGTATGCACAGATTTGAAACAAATTATTCTCTTCGCAATCAAAATATGTTCAAATTTTTTAGCTCAATTTGGATCTGAAAAAACATGAAAAGACATGTTGGCATGCCAAGAAAAGGACCATGCCAAAATAGGGCTCACTTACCCTATACAAAGTGTCGGTATGTTTAGTGTTAAAAAACAGAGCCAGTTTAAAGAGTTAAACTATGTCTGCACATGTAATGAAAATATCTAAAAGATCTACACTGCCGCTTTTCGCAAGACTGTCTGCATTTTCATATTTGTTTATGATCTCGAAAATTGTTCTTATACCAGTAGTTCTTCAAAATAGATCACGAGTTTATTCCAAATATTTATTTAAAAAAATACATAGTGTACACCAGACTCAGCGAGCCTTTAAAGCACGTGTTTCACGTTTTGATATATGAGACAGCCTTCTCAGCAGCGAAAGTACATTTCTGTTGAAGGTTCATCTCATAAGGACTGTATAATTAAAGGCGCTTTAATATGCTATGTGGGCCAAGTTTACTTACATGCATACCAAGGCATTGCGAAAATCGCCTTTGCGTATGCAAAGATATTATTTTGTGTAGGCGATATTCGTATTACTTGGCATGGCATGTATGTTGTTCGTCTATTAAAACATCGCGCATTAAAACGCCTGAATGTAGAGAATTCTAGAATATTATGCTTTTTCGCGAATCAGCCGTTAAGGGTTATTATTTCTTTCAAATCTTAACATCGAAATGTTACCAGATTTTGTCATCATGTTTTGCGTGCATTCGGTATCATACTAGCCGAGTTTCTGATTATGATTAGGTTGTTAGTTTCATAAAATGTTTAATCAAATTATATAATAACGTTATGTATTAACAGAGAACTGATTCTATGTTTTTATTATAGTTTTCCCATAAAAAATTTCAATCACACGTCGTGCTTCAACCGACAATACAGTTTTGGAAAGGACATTGGAACTGAACTTTCTTTGTCGTTTTAATCTTAACCTGTCAACCGAAGCAAAAAGGGGCGGATTCAACGTTAATTGTATGTCCCAACTCTCAACATCAATCGCTAAATGTTTCTTTTCCGATATGTTTTAATTACTAGTATTGTTATCAAATAATCGTTAAAATCCTTTTTTTGCTAAATAGAATGTAAAAATTACATACATATTCATCAAACAAACTGAAATAACAATAAAAAATTATAAGAACAAAAATGTATGTTATTATTATTTTTCAGAACGAATCCTTGAAAATTATGTCTCTTCAAAATTATGACTAGGTATATAGTTTTATGTCGAATGGTATGTAATTTTATGTGAAATGTGACGTTTTTATTGTGTGCATACGGTTTGTCATAAATTTACATCAATAATAATCTAATTATAGTGGATTTATGTCTTTAAGAATTTATAGCTTCAAGCGTTTCTATCCTTCTGTACTGTAAATTTATGTCAAAAGCGATGCTTCCATTTTGTGCATCCAATTTGACATAAATTTACACCAAAAAAATAATAGTGTGAAGTTGAAATTGACAACTGAGGTACTTAATTAGATTCTCTTCCAGGTTAGCTGTAGATATTCCGTTATCGGTTGAATCATACCTTTATTGGTGTGTTTGCCGATGGATAAGAATCAGCCATTAATAACGTTTAACGTAGTTTTAAATATTTGTCAACCAAAGAAAACCGAAATAATCCGTTGAAAAAAATGGTTAAAGATATTTGCATACCTCGCAGAAGTTGAGTGCTTCCTGTTTGCAATTAAAAATTGATGAATCAAAATCATCGACGGTCAATATTCATCGGCATCCAAGAATGGATTTTGATTCCCGGAATGGGTCCGAGCAGATGAATTGAAAGTTTGAATAAAATTAAGCTCCCTTTTTCAATTCCTTTATTCTGTGGAAATGAATATATAATTCAAAGGCTCAGTATATCCCATATTTTGGATAATGTGTTGTACATCAGATCTGGAAAAATGTAAACTAACTACCTAACTAAGGATCTAGAGACGATTGTTCGACGCATAGGGCTGACATGAAAGATCTCCACTGCTGGCGCCTCTCTGCAAATCTCGCTAATAATGTTGACTGATTTTAATTTTGGAAATGTAAATATCATATCTAGATCGTTTTCAGATAAGAAAAATTTTAAACTTTAAACATTTTTGCGCTTATAAATTTAGGCTGGAACAAATATCATTACCTTCTTTTGTCACCTCCTCTCCTTCGAGATTTCCAAAAAAACCCGAAGGGGGAATAAATAAAATTTGAAGTATTTTATATAAATTTCGACAAAATATCCGATTCAAATATCCGAAAGATTTCAAGACCTAATTACAAATTTTGGAAGATGGAAGTTTTTTCACTCTTTGTATACATGATTTCATTGAATTATTCGATAAAAAATTACTTGATTTATAGGTTTTGTGCAATGATATAGTATGCAATTTTGTTGCATACAAGCTTTCGTGCAATTTATTCTAATTTATTTGTTTGACGCATTATTTTTTCTTGTCCCCCCCCTCGCGATGTTCCAACTCCGAGTGACAAAAGAAGGATTTGAAATTTATTCCGGCCTTATTGACCAGCCAGTTGGTTTCAATACAGCTTCAGCAATAGAAGCTTTTGGTCCCATTTATTCTTCCATTGGGATATTTATGAAATGTTAACTTTCTGGAAAAAAACAAAAATCGCACCATCCTAGTGATAATCTCGTGAGCAGGCAACCGAAGCAGTTGGAAATATTTCAATATAAATTGTTTCTACTCCAGCAGATATTGCCAAGAAGACAGAGTTAACCCACCCACTGCTCTCCGGCCAACGCAGAAAATTGCGCCGGGGAGCCCTGAAAATAAAATTCCCATTTTACAATGATTTTATGTTTTTTTCGTTTATTTATTTATGTTTTCGCTCTTTGGTACTGAATCCATCCCATCGGCAACTCGTTTGAATCGATTCATATTTCATGAAAACAGGTAGGGCTCGTTTGCCGATAGTCGACTGCTCGAATTCTTAGTTTGAAATTGTCAGCTGGAACTTAACCGATGGATTTACTTTTGAGCTCTATGGTTTTGAAATTTAAGACTCATTGAAAAACAAAAAAATCAATAAACATGAGCAAATCATACATATATTTGATTATCGAGTGAAGTGGGCTTGTGGGGCCAATGCCATGTTTTCATAACCTTCTAAAAACAACTCGTACGTGGCTATAACCAATGGATATCAAAATTCAATGAGGCAATGAAGAAACAACTAAGACAGCAAGTACAATCCCTTGGCGCTCTCCATGAGGTTAATGGCAGCCTCCGAATCACTTACCCTATTTACATCAGTCTAAGCGTCCCCGCAGTACATCATCACTTGCTTCGCCGTACAGTGACTTGGTCTTTGTCTTCGGGTTTTGGAAGCACCCTTGGAATCAGGAAAAGGAGAAAAAAAACCCACCGATGAAATTGTTCCAGAAGAGAAGAACATAAAAACAGAGTCCAACGAGCATTACATCTGTATTTTGCTTATTGCCACTCGAACGTGAGCAACCATCAAAAAGTGAAATCGTCTTCCATTGTTTTGGGGAAAACCGGAGGGCCATTGGCCGCTTGCAGACATCACGTCCACCGAAATGGCCATATATTTTCATGATTTCGCACATTACATTCAACACCTCACCGAACGCCCGGGGGAATTCGGACAGCGGTGATTGCCATAACATATTTTAAACCATTTTCTTCTAAACCAGGAGGAGGATTTATTTCAGAAGATTTTTTTCATCGTTGATACAAGTAGCTTATATGTATTCACTTTTATGGTTTCTTGAAGAAAGTACAAAGATACAAATATATTCACAAAAACAGCAGTGAACCAGTTTTGTTCGAGCTCGTCCAGTGAAATATATTGCTCCATAAAAACTTTGAAAGCACGAAGCATCTGATTCCAAGTTGCTCTGGAATAGCCCAGTTGGTCAGTAGGTCCAAAAACACTAAACAAGGAACGTTATTTGATGGTATCACGGATTGGAAACAATAAATTTCTTACATTGCAACAATCTCGAAAAAGTAAGCAAACCCTACTAGGAGTGAATTTGTATAAACTCACTAATAAGATTCTGTATTATTACAAAAAAACTTTCATCATTTTTTTGTTGGTTGGAACCACATTTCATGCAGATACATGTATGTGGAGTTTTAGAGTTTTGATTGCAGATTTTCGTTTAGTTTTGGTACAATGCATTTTCCTGCTTCTTAAGCATATGCGATGCTGTCACTTACAGTACCCCCCCCCCCCCCCTCCCAAGCGGCAAAAAACTGTCACAAAATACCCGTAAATGCTCAAATTTCTATAAAAACTTTGAACTTTCCCTAGTAGATGTGATTTTGAATTTTCAAAAATTTAGTCAACGAAAACGTTTGTTAATCACTTAAAGGCTCAAGCTTTGAAAAAGTCGGTCTACCAAACTCAAGCAGCTTTACAATTCCCTGGACCGAATTATACCAATCTGTGTTGACTTTGAATTTATTAACCATTTATCTACTTAACATTTGAGCTAGGTAATGAAATGTAGAGACATTTTTTTTTTTAATTGTCACTAATATCCCTCATATGCCTAAATTTACATGAGCAAATTGTGATAAATTTTGTATTTGTTTCAAAATCTGAGTTTCTTAATTCTTCATTATGTTTTGAATTTAAATGGAATGACAAATTTTAAAAAGTCAAATAGCGGAGTGAATATTGTTGTAACACTGAAATACTTAAAATTACATTGATTGCCTTTACCATGCCGTTTTTTTTTATTCGGTTAGATAGAAGAAAACAATAAAAAATACTCAAATACATATGACAACATGTTGAGGCCGCATGAAACCCATTTTCAAGGAAGATTCGGCAACGCAAAGTTCCTCATTAGGATTTTTCTTTGTAGTTCAAAATATCTTGAAAACCGAAGGAATTGGGACAACATATTATAATAAAACGTAACTTCAATAATCATAAGCTAAGACGAATCTGAAATTCAAATATAAATAAGAATTTCCAATTCTGTATTTTTTCTCTTGTTTACAGTTGGTTTATTGACAATTTTAAATCTTTACAAAGTGATGTCTTACTCATCCCAAAATCCAATGCAGTAGATACTATTCTCACTTGCGTTTACAAGGAATTCATAATTAGATTGCAAAATAATAATTGTGTTTTTGAAGCACATTAAAGATTCTCTTGCACGAATACTTCTCTCCCCCCTTTTACATCATTCAAAAATGAATTAATGAATTTCAAATCAACCTGTTAAATAATAAGGAATTAAAAAAAAATAGATCCATTTTTATTTAAATTGGTTTGAAATCTATCTCATCACAATCACAATCACACATAATGGATGACCGAATAAAGATTCAAGTACATACTATCAAACAGAAATTCAATATGAAAATTTTAAATTTTAAAAGATAGAGTTTAAGTTTTAAAAACCTTTTAAAGATATCTAAATTCAAGTTAATGCGCTAATAAAACACAAGAGATTCCAGAACAACGTTAAATCAAAAAAAGAAATTGTGGGCAGTGTTTGTAATTTTTTTCGCTTCCTCTGAGTTTTCAGAGCCAAAAAGGAATTAAAACTTTTATATAAAAGCTGTTTCGATGAGAAGAAATTGATGTTTTGACAAAGTGATTAAAATACATCTTCAAAACTCAAAATCTGCATTCACAGTTATAACACAAGGAAACAAAATTGACATTCTCCGTGGTACAAAGAATTTGAAAACTGAGTTTGACTTATTTAAGGGTACTGAATGCAAATTTGCATATTTTTCTATCTGCTCTGTTTTTCGGTTTAAATACAAGGTTAAAATTCATTGTTAGCAAAAGTTTACAGTAAAGATTCGAAAAAAAAGGTTCCAACTTCACGGTCAATTTTTCTGAAGACTGTGGATAACTTATCGTGACTTCTGGACGACAAAGTTATAGAATTTTAGAAAAAAAATTAAATTTATTTTTTTCAAAACGTTGTTTTTAGGAACAAAATCTGTATCGTTTTTTTGGGAATTTACCACTTAGTGGTATTATCCCCTAAAATCTGCATCGATAAAAGATAATATATAGATTCAAAATAATTATTTGTTGTTCATGTAGCTCAGTTGCTTCATTAGTTATCATTAATCGATTAAAATTTAAACTAATTAGTTTTCTGACAAAAAATCGAGTTAAGGACGCGAAAATTTGCCAAAATCATTTTGCCTATGTTTTGTTTTCTTCTTTGTGAATTAATACTTTCCCGTTATCAGTCGATTATTTTTTCGGCAACAAGGCAATCCATCAAGCTAAAATTCGAGAAAGCATTTTATGTCTTTAATTTCTACTGCTGGATTTAAATATCTACAAAAAATTATGTCGCAGAAACTGCTTTCAGCTCATCCACATAATAATTTTTGAAATTGAAGGTTTGATATTCTACATCTAAAAGTTTCACTTTTTCAATTGCAATTGATAAATACTCTTCACTGAATTAACCCTTTATGGCTTCATTTTTATTTTAAATCAATATCATTTCAAGATTTTGGAATTATGAAGAAAAAACTGTTTTTTCTCTTTCTTTATAAATCATGTGTTGCTCTTTCATTTGTTTCAGAACAATTAAAATTGAAAATTATGTATAATAACCTGAAATTCAAGAGCAAATCAATCAAAATTATGTTCCAACGGCTTCATACTTCAGTAGCTGATTTTGATAATCTTATTTTCAACTAAATTTATATTTAGAGTGTTAATTTTTTATTTTGAGATTTTGAAAAATCAAATCCAGAATTTTGAACGATGATAGTGTTTCCAAATTGAAAATAATATTTCGAAATTTCCAAATCACTATTCAGTAAATTTCTCAAATGAAAAATTTAATCCTCGTTAATCAGATTAAAGGTCATAGCAATAATTAACTTAAACTTAACTAAACTATACTAAACTATAAAACTATACTTTCTGTTTGGCCTAGCACTAAAATTCAGAAGCTCAACAACGTGTGTATAATTTTCATTTGTAAAATGACATTTATAACAAGAAATTCTTTAAAGATATTTGAAAGTGACAATTTCAAACTACCAGATATACAAATTATGACAATTTTTTTTGATCAACTTTCTTTTTGCAGATTTGCTGGTTGATCTATAAATATTGAAAAAGTTTGTTAAAGATTTCATTATTTTTCTCTTATTTCATATTTTTCGAAATACATCTGATTTTGTTCAGTGAAATAGAAGTAGGGGAGGAGGAGCAGTGTGCTGTTTATTTTATACTCATTTGAAAAAGGCAATCCTCAACCCCCTCTCCCCGGCACCCTCCCCCTCTTTTCGCTTTTTCAAAATGATCGTTTTTTCACTAGATATTACGTTCTTTCATATTGACTGATTTTTGAAAATTTGGAAAATCAACCCCCCCCCCCCCCCCCTCCAAAGAGCCAACTCTAGGACCGCCCCTGAGCAGTTCGCTATTTCTCTGTTCAGAAAACTGGAATTTGATGGTATCCTGCCTTTTATAAGTTTGAGGGATCATAATCTTATTGTAATTGTAATTGTAATTTTATTGAGTAACGATAGCCTTCTTTGGTACTACATAAGGTTAAGGAAACTATGAAGAAGCGGTTTAACATTGGAGAATCAACGTAACTACAACACAATATAAACTAGAGTAATAATTTTTTACGGCTTTTTTGAAACAGGTCCTGGTAGGTTTGTTTTTGGTTTCCAAGGGAATGGTATTCCAACATGAAGCACCGTGCACCAATATACTCTTTCCGCTCGATGTGGTATGCCTGGGTATGATGAAGTTGCGAGACCTCTCGAGCTGTCCTCTTTGCAGGTGTTGTTGTAGATAACTGGGTAACAAGCCTTGGTACCCTTGCCACATGATGTCTAGTACCCTGATTTCGAAGTTGTGCAGCAAATCGTGCCCCAAAATGGCTCTGCGTACGTTTGCTGTTGTATCTCGACGTCTGAGATTGAAAACAAATCTCACAGAAGACTTGAAGCACCTATGCAGTTGCTCTCGTAGAGCTCCAGATAGTCCGGGATAATACACGACATCACAGTAGGTAAAAATCGGTACAATAACGGATTGCACTAATTTCAGTCTGGTAGGTTGCGAGAGGACTGGATCAACGTCGAAAAGTTCGAAGGGTGTTGAATACTTTCATTGTAATTTGATTCACATGAAGTTTCCAGTTGAGGTTACAATCCATAGTTAGTCCTAGATTCACAACCTTACTAGATATGGGGATGGTTTCTCCACAGAATATGATTGAGTTATTTGGGTTTATTTGCCCTGCTTTGCTAAAAATGATAGCTTGCGTTTTTTTCGGATTCGGATACAGCTTATTCGCGTTTGCCCATAGTTTAATTGATTGCAGGTCCTCGTTGATCGCATTCCCCAATCTGTCTGCTTCGCTAGCAGGGCCGGAGGTATATATTTGAAGATCGTCCGCATATAGCTGGTAGTGACATCTCAAAGAGGAGGGCAGACTGTTGATGTAAAGAATGAACAGTAGGGCGCTTAAGCATGAGCCTTGTGGAGTACCATCGTTGAGTTGGCATTCGGCTGAGTAGCTACCATTGCAGCGAACAACCTGGCTTCGTTGGCCAAGAAAAGACTTAATGAGGTTGCATGCAGGTTGTGAAAAGTGAAACTCACTCGTGAGCTTCAGCCCTAGTTTATGATGATCAACACAATTGAATGCTAGCGAGAAATCTACTAGTACCATTAATGTGCAGTTGTTATTGTCGAAATTGTCATAAATGTCATGAGTGACTTTGCATAGGACTGTGGTGGTACTGTAGTGCTTACGGTATCCAGATTGACAAGAAGCAAGCAGAGAGTGTTCGTTATGGGTTAGATGTTGTGTGATTTGCGACATCATTATTTTTTCCAATACCTTAGAAACTGCAGGTAGCACACTAATTGGCCTGAAATCTTTAGGCTGTGTCGGGTTGGATATTTTGGCGATTGGTGTTACTATAGCTTTTTTCCATAAAGCTGGAAAGGTATTGGCTTCAATTATGCAATCGAATATATGTTTCAAAATTCTAAGAATGAACGGGCAGAGCATCTTAATGAAAAACCGGTGGCATTCGAATCAATTTCAAAAATTCTTTTGCAGATTTCATCCACGGAAGTGGACGAGAAATTGAAAGAGGATAGTTGACCGGTCCTCTGTCTGCCTCAACATGTTGTTGTTGAAGGGATGGGGGCTCACCTGAAGTAGTAGAGAGTTGCTGATGAGCATGTGAAAAGAAAGTGTTGAGTTCGTTGGTATCCATTTCATTGTTGTTGATGGTACTCCTAGCGTTGTTGTGCACACCTTCTCTTTTGAGATTGCTCCACAGTTTTTTCGCCGGAAGGTCAGCATCGAAAAATTGTTCGGAATATCGTCACTTGGCTGCTGTTATGAGCGTTTTGGCTTGGTCACGTTTTCTTATGAAGACTGCCCATTCCTCATTCCCTCGTATACGGTTAGGATTCCTCGAATAAAGTGCATAAGCTATATCACGATTTTTTACTGCTCTTTGAATCTCGCGTGTAATCCACGCCGTGCGTTTGTCGCGAACAACCATGGATCTTTCTGGGGCGTGAAGATCCAAAAGAGATTGTAGACTGGAAGTTAGTAGGGAAGTTTTGATATCTGGATGTGATGCGTCTATTATTGGAGACAAATCTAACATCTCGAAGTCAGCTTGGAGACGTGGCTGGTCAATATTATGGAGGTTTCTCACACGTATCACTTGCGGTTCTATCTGTGGCATTCTAATGTCGGACAGAAGAAAAACTATGTTGTGATCGGAGATGGTACAGACGATTGTTTTCGATTTGTAGACATGTTGAGGCGAATCAGTTATCAGTAGGTCAATGGTGGTTGCAGAGGTGTCGGTAACTCTGGTAGGTTCAGTCGGCAATATAGTTAAATTGAAGCACGAATTGATCCGATTGAGGGAGGCAAGATTAGTTGAAGGCTGGGGTGATTTAACATTAATGTTGAAATCTCCTACAAGATATAGACAATCGAAGCTCAAATCCGCTAACTTAAATAGTAGTTCTTCATAGCATTGGCCGAAATGTTGATTACTGCACGAAGGGTTGTAGAAGACTACTACTCCGACCTTGATGTTGTTGATTTGAGCGCTTACTGCGAGAAATTCGATTCTTGATGCAATCGGCAAATTCGGATCGAATTCGGATTTGAGTACTGGAGACACTTTAAAACCTTTTTTCACGTATAAGCCGACTCCGCCACAGACTCTGCTCCTACGTCCCCTCCCTGTTGGCAGTGAGTGTTTTATGAAGTCATATGATGGAATTCTCACAGGTCCAGAAGGTGATGATTGTTTCAATTTCGTTTCGGTCACAGCAAAAAAGTGGTATTGGGTTTTCTCCAGAATCAGTTTCACACCGTCCATGTTATGTTCTAGTCCTCTTACATTGAGATGGCCTAAACGTAGGTTACTGTGTACTTGTGGCATGGTAGTATGGGAAACGTCAGTAAAGTAGCGGGTAGGTTACGTAAATGAAGAAGAAGACTCGTTGGATGATCGTGCATCGAAAAAAATAGACTTATCTAAGCTGGTGTCATTTTTAACGAGCTCTAAGAGAGATGGTATGTTTTCCACAGGAATGTACTTGGTATGATTTGGAAGAAGAACAGACACCCTATCGTCTCTTACGAAAACTGAGCGAAGACTTTTCTGATGCTTGAGTCGCAATGCTAAGTTTCGAATACGAAAAGTACCGATGGAGAGCATTTCATTTAGTGTAAAACGATACTCTAGTGGTAATCCTACATTAAGTTGATTGAGGCCATGCGCGGATCTACGGGGGGGGGGGGGTGATGGGGGTGATCACCCCCCAAGCGGAAAAAATATATCATCAGTAAAATGTTCAAAATTTTTTTTAACTCAATTTAGATGAAATATAACTTTTTCATGTGTCAAAATATCTTAACATTGACATTACCATTTTTACGCGGGCATAAGAATTCAAAAGCGAATTAGAATATTCTTGAATTATGCGCGTGTATAACTTCGTGTTGGCGTCGGGCGTGCGAAAAGGATAAAGCTAGCCCCTCACTTTTTAAGGAATTTCCTTAAGCATGACAACAGATTTTTGTGCAAATTAGAGTGAAACTTTTCACTTTCACTCTCATTGCTATGAAAATATTCTGAATTGTTTGGTGCGTGATTCAAAGAAAGTGTTTCTTAGATGGAAAAGAAAAAAAAGGGTATAAAACAAATTTAGGGTTATCATTCAAAATTTCGTATTTTAATTCAGATTCAATAGTCGGATTCAGAATAAATAATTGAATAAGTGAGCTAAAATCGAATCCTCAACATATCTGAATTTAAATTTATGATTGAAGGCTACGAAACAAATTTCAGTTCTTGCTACATTTTTTTATAAACGTTAAGTAACGCAATTCACTGTTTTTAAAATTCTGATCTAGTATTAAGATTAAGAAATCACGTTTTTACATTTAAGAAATAATGTTGAAATTCGGAAACAGATTTATCATTCAAATATTGAATTCAAGATTCAAAATTCAGATGCAGAATCAACATTCTAAATGCAGATTCATATTCAGGCCGTAAATATTTTTTTAATCCAATATAAAAATATCAAGAAAATATTTCGTTGAGGATGAAAATCGCAGGAGATCGCAAACTTGTTGATTCAATTTTACAATTCAATTTTTTTAAATCAATGTCGCAACTCAGCTGAAAATTTCAAATTTAAAGTAGATTTCAAGTTTATTTTACAATTTTCTTATAATGCTAAATCAAATTATCCACATGATTTTACTTATGGAGCTGTTTATCTTTATTAATAATATATTAACTTTTCTTAATGTACTGTATACTATTTATCACAGTCTTCTCAAAAGCCAAATTTCAAATTAAAATTTTCTATTTGGATAAAGCAAGCAACAAATATTTAATCTTTTATTTTATCTTTGAAAGTTTGATGCATTTTTATCGATGTGAATTCTTTTGTAAGAAATTAAAGATTCTCTTAAAACTAACTTATTCGATGCCCGAAATCTACCAGATTCTAGAAAAAATTTCAAACATTTCATCCATATCTAAAAATAAGTTTCTACATTGCAACTGAAGCTTTCATCGTACAAATGAAGCTAACCGTTTTATAGTAGGGCATATTTTCATAAAAATGTTTGTTTTTTACGGCAAATCAGTCCAAGCTTTTAATGACAAACGAATTTTATTCTTTGCCTTATTCTGGGTGTCGAATAAAGCTCGTTTGTCATTAAAAGCTTGGACGGATTTGCCGTTAAAAAACAAACATGCATTGTTTTCAAATTTTTTGAAAACTTACTAAATCACCCCCCCTTAGAGCAATCCCTAGATCCGCGCCTGATTGAGGCGAGCACTTTGGAATTTTTCGAAATATTTCGGCAATACATTTTTCCACGACTCTCTGCTGTTGAATACAAAAACAATTGTCGGAGTCAGAGTTCTATCGGACCATTTGGAAGTATTAACTTTCATTCGGAAACAACTTGAAACGTGAGAAGCCTCCTGTGTGGCATCTAGGAAGTCCAGAACTCGTTCGACAATGGTGATCACATTTTCTCCTTGTTGATATGGAACTTTGTTGAGTGCTAGTCTGTGCGAGTTGATGTCATGCGAGAAAGTGTTTAACAGTTTGTAGCATTATAATTAAGTTTGTGTAGCTATTTTACTTTGAGCGTGTAGTCCTACCATGTGAGTGAAAAACATACCAAAGAATGAGTGTATAGAAATAAGAGTGTAGCCGTCAAACGCGCACGTGGAGAAAACAACATAAACAAAGAGCAACGATCAACAACAATCATCAACAAGCAACCAGAACAAGAACACGGTTAAGCGGTTAGATTTGTTATCGCGGTGAATAAAAAGTGCCTGCTATCATTGGTGTACCGGAACCGAAGCCGATCAAAAACGATATCCCGGATTTGCTCAGTGAAAAGGTGAGACAGCACGACATCTTTATTCGGATCAGATAAACCAATTCAGATTCCTCCAGCTTCCAGACAACTGATTGTGGGTAACACGAAGCAGCATCGACCGAGCCAGCACTGACAAGATTCAACCTCTGCTGAAGCAACGGTAAAGCAGTAAGAATTCATTTTGTTTCTCATCTAAAAACTCGCCTCTCATCGTAGGTTGATGTTAGCGTTGTGCTGAGTGAAGGAAGTAGAGCTCGAAAGAATATTTTAAGCAGCGCAAACCAGGTAGTATGGTGAGTGAAGCATATTGAAAATCCCCTCCTACAAAAGGTGTTTAGACACTTTCGCCTTTACAGAACACATACGGAACTGCTGCCCTGGTATTCACCCATCCGACGTTGGGAATTGGAGGTGCAGGAAGAAAGCGACCCCTAGCGGGTGAGTAGCCAAATTACTGTGCGAAAAAAGAGTTTATGTAAAGCCAAAATTAACAATCGGCAGGTCGTTTTTGGGAGCTGAGAAAATCGCTTTTCGGGACTCGATTTTCGCCATCTCGGTTTTGCGAGTCCCGTTTTTGCGAAATCAAGCTGCGGACGTTGCGAGAGCCAGCCGGAAGTAGGCGGAAGTGCTCCGGGCAGCTGTGGTACGCCCGTCGAAGCAGTGCAGCCAGGCAGGGTTGCCAGTTCTACAGATACGACTGTGATAATAAGAAAGGAAGCTGTGATACCCCTGTGCCGTCCAAGCAGCTGTGATATGATTGTTGTTATTGTTTTGATGTTAGAGTAGGAACGGGCCCGTGAGTAATAATGTAAGCTAGCTTAAGTTTTTAAAATGTCGTAATAGTAAATAATTGTAATTGCTACCGATTTGGGTTTTGAGTGTTTGTGTTTTGGGTAATAGTTAGCCGTGTAGCACACACTGAGAGGCAGTGGTGCTCAACTTGTTTCAAGTTTTGCGCCTACCTCGATCACCTCGATTTTTTGGCCTATATCGTTTACATATTTTCGGTGTTCGTTCAGCTGCTCATCGATTTGCTTCACTTTGTTCCTAAGAGAGTCCACTTGTTTTATGTTGGTCAGCTTAGTGGTTTCAACCTCGGTCTGTAGCTTAGCTAGATTAACGGTGAGCTCGTCGATTTTTGTTTGGATTTGCTTGATGTCATCAGATGAACAATTGGTCTGGATAACGATATCGGCCGTAGGTTTGACAATCAGACTTCCTTGAATCGAACATGGTTTACAGAAAAACCAGAAATTTTGAATCGAAGCAACCATGAATTCGTTGATTTCGACACATTGATAATGGAACCACTTCAAGCAGCTATCACAGCAGATCCAATTAATTTTGTTTGTTTTGGATGATCGCTTTCCTTTTGTGGGAGGATTTGTGTGAGTACAAACTTGGCAGATGTCTTCGTTACTCATGATGCTACAGTTACTGACGTTTCATTGATTGTTTTATAGCATGGTCATAGTAGAAATAATCAGTTTGCCAGGAAACAACTGTTCAGCCGCCGAAGGCGCTGGGTGGCTTGCGCTTTCACCTGGGCCCACACTGCAGTTAAAGGCGCTAAGGTACTTAACTGAGTGCTTTCGAAATTGGTGCTTTTACCTCGGGCCAGATCGTCTGCCAATGCACCAAGGTACAGCAGACGATCCTAGTTGTTTCAAGTTTAAAGATAAGATTTTCTTGCAAACTGGGACCACTGCAAACGGCGTAAGTGAAGGTTGGTGATACAGGTAGGAAGAAGAAGCAGGAATTGCAACAGAAACTCCGAAAATACTGTAGAGTCCACAGATTTTCAGCCGGAAATCCACTTTTCACTGTCGCGTAACAGTACAGCGGTTCGGGTTGTATAGTTTACTTTAGTATTATCCCGAGAGAAACGCGTAAAAACATATATTACTTTGCAGCTTAATCGAGGCGTAACAACAAACGTCTACACGCTTACTATCGTGAAATTGAAAAATTCGATTGTTAACGATGAGTGTACAATTCCATTTACTTTCTCTACCTTTCTGATCGGCAACGTTTTATAGCCTTGTGCATATTTAGTGCCTAAGAAAGTTTAACCTTCCAAAGCCGTTCGCTAAATATCCGTTTCGGGGAAATATGAGTTGTAATTTGATTTCGTTCTCCTGGCTGTAAATGTTAACCGATTTTGATGATATTATATTCATTGTGTAGGTAATTTATTCTAATTACTCAACATTTCAAAATAAAGTCGATATGTATTACCAGGTTTTCAGAAACTGGTTCAGAAAGTTAAAAGTCCGAAAAATCAATTTTATTTTTAAAATACTCATAACTTCTGACAGCTTTTCTGTATTTAATTATTTCATTGATGTTTGAAATTGTCAAGAATCCATCTATCCGACAATGTATAGATATATTGGGGTCCAATGAAAGTTTTTACCGCTATGACAGATCTTCCGGTAGAAAAAAGTCTTACTTTAAAAAAACGACATCCAGTTTTGGCTTTGCTTAGCTGTATTTCATTTCTCAATGAACCGATTTTAAAAACTCAAATTTTAGTTTTTTGGCGTTAATTTGATCATTATTTTCATAGAACATACTTGGTCTGTCAAAACTACCAGTTCATCAGTATATTGGAATGATGATAAAGATGTTTGAAATGTGCGCTTCGGGTCATATTGACCCGAACGGCTTTGGAGGGTTAAGCTGGAAGCTGGATTTCGCGCACAAGGGGATTATATTTTCTAATTTTTTCAAAAAATTATGATAAGAAAAATGTAAAAAAAAGTAGTGTAAAACCCGTACTTTTCAATCAATGGACCGTCAGAATTGTTTCAATCACAGTAGATAAATTTTGTCAAATTTTCAAAAATAGCTGTTTTTTGAATTTATTATTAATATGCAATTTCTAAAAATTTTCAACACCTGTATTAAACTTTGCACTGAATTTTGAGTGTTTAAACGCAAGAGCTAGGCAAAAGATTTTCATTTGTCAGGAAGGCAAAATAATGCCGCTGTTAGTGATACAATTACATTAGCGCGGCATTACTTAACAAAAATAGACGATCAAAATAAAAGAATCCTTTATCATAAAGGTAATACCATTGAAATGTTTCACATTCAACTAATCTTTAATCGTCAAGTCAAGTGAAGTCAAGAGACAAATGAATGAAATATTATTCCATTTACATAATAAATTAAATTACTTAAGGTCTTCAAGTCCATAAGCAGACAGATGATTTGTTTGTCCTTCCAAGTGTGATGCTATTCGATATTATGCGGTCGTTGCCCAAATGTGAGAGACTGCATGTCTAGCTAAGACAACGATGAATTGACTTATGCCAGCTAAAAGCAAACCACACAAATATTGAAAACGGAACGCGTCTTATCACGAGATCTTACATCCCTTGCCTCGCTGAGTTTGGTGATCCACAATTAGTGGAAGAATAGAATTTGAATTTAATTCCAAATATAAATTTATTCGGCATTCGTGTATGAGCAAACGAGTTCAGAACGGAACTTTGGCTAAAATAGAATAATTAACTTCAAAAACATATAATTTTAGTGGTGAACTTACTAACATTCTAGAATAACAACTGTTTCAAAAACCACAAGATAAGGTATGCAGTATAGAGTATACATACACGCACAGTTTAAAATGATTAAATAATCAATTGCTGCTCCTCATGTAAATGAAACTTCTGCCATCAACCTGCATCTGAATATGCATATCATTAATGAGTTGCCTAGCATAGAGACCGTTACGAAATTTCTTTCTTTTTAAGAAACTATTTTTTATAATACTTTATTCTAAAACCTACTGCAAAGTAGTGTTTTCTTTCAGTTTATAATTCATTTAGCATACGTTTTTGAAGGGTATTCGAGTTGTCCAACTTTTCTTTCAACACTACTCACAGTTTCTACGTACCCGATCAGGAGGGAAAAACTAAATTATATCAAGATGACATATTTTGATACTAATTTTTTCCTATCTAAATGAGTTATTATTCAGTACTCGTAGGATGTTAAAATATCTCAAATTGTATCAAAAAATCTATGCGACCATAGCTAGATTATATCAATTTTAGATATGCTCCTTTCAAGATTATATCTCATTCAGATAGCATAGTTTGATATTGGACAGAACAAAACCTATCAAAATTATAATTTATCAAGATATGAGTGCTTCGAGGAAAATTTCTAGTGGAATGTCAATAATCCACATTATATGCTAAAATCATGCTCCATTTTTGTTTCCCTTTGAGCGAAACTCATTAATGCACGGTTTGGGCCGTTGACTTCGATGTCCGTGTTTCAGAAAAAGTTGCATATATATCAAAATAAGATATAATCATTTTATTTTAGGACAATCCGAAAAAAATCTTCATCATTGAAAATGAGCTCAACCCCATTCAAGTCTGTCAATCAGAATAAGATATAATTCAGATTGGAGAAACTTAAAATCGAAAATTTAGAGAACTTAATTATAACTGAATCAGATGTAAATATCTTGGTGAGAAACGTTTGAGTTATTATTTTGATATGCTCTCCTGATCGGGTAGCGCTTTCTCCCACCATTTTTACCACTTTAGGCCAATCTTTCTAAAAAAATTCAACACTGTCCGGTGGTTTCATGTATTTCCTCAGTTCTCTCTTTGTTAAATCCCAGAAAGTTCCGATTGGACGAATTTCTGGACAGTTTGTTGGATTCATGTCTTTTGATAAACATTTTTTTCTCGAGGAATTTCGATATACATGTCCTTGTTAACTTTACTACTTTAATGCATCCTTTGAGTAGTGGCAGGAAGCGAGATCAGGCCAAAAGATTGTAGGATTGTTATGCTGTTTGATTAAGGGAAGCAAAGATCACTCACAGTGCCCCATTTGTGCATTTAGATGTAAACAATAGTACGCAACCAAAATTTTGTTGAACATAACACGATTTTTGAAATGACTATTTCATAGTGTATTTATGTATAATTATCGGAACCATCTATAAGAAAATTGCCATTGTACAGCGAACAAGATTGTTTTCGGTTTAAAAGAAAAATTGCTAAGTTGTAACAAGCAATGCTGAGGAAATTATAATTATTTCAAAATAATCAATGCCGAATGCAGGTTTTTTTGAGAAAGCATCATCATATATATGCTTCGTTTAGAATCATTCAAGAAGATGAGATTCGTTAAGAGTTTTGAATTAGAAAATTTAAAATTGGATATTTGCAAAAAAAAACTAACGAAAATATTCAGCTCATGTTTAAGGTTCAAGAAGCTTGACTAGTACCTAGTGCCTACTGAACACGATTTCCCTAAATCGTTTCCCATCCTAGCCCAAGTTTTGTTTTAAGCTTGTTCATATATTCAGCCCTCGTAATCCTTGCATTGACCAACTTTCGTAGAATTGATTCAACCAGAAAATCGTCAAACAATAAACAATTCCTTTCAGCTGACGAAGTTACCTATAGCCCTTTCGGATACACAAAATCCGATCTACGGTAATTCAGAACTTTTGTCCGAAAGGCAGAAAAAAAACATGTCCGCCGGTATTGTAATGTACCTTAGCCACAGTGGAAAAACTTTTAAATAGAAAAGTGTTGTCATGTTATTTTGAAGCTTGCCCATTTTTTGCGGGCTCCCAAGTTGAGCAACTTTGCCATTCGCACAATACAGTCGAATCGGATTGCCCACATCCACCCACCTCTCACCGACAAAAAACCGTGTGAATGAACATCAAGAGATAACCGGAACCTCTACAACCTACCACAAAGGCTCCAACGTGAACAACTTTCCGAATTAGAAACTCGAACGGAATGAGTTGACCATCCGGAGCCCCGGAACCGAGTAGTTTTCGGCAGGAGAGAAGAAAAAAAACTTCCCCGTACGTTTATTGATTTTCATTTCGCCGTAACCATCAGCATCATCACGATCAGCCAGTTTCATCGCTGCTATCACTGGTCGGGGACTAGTGGCAGCGAGGGCCATTCACAGAAAACGGAACTCGTAACATTAAGTCGGTAAACGCAGTTTTCCTAGTTGTGTTTGTAAAATACAGCAGATTTTAGATTTTATTTTATTATAATACGAAGAATTATAGCATATGTAGGTAAGTAGGTATCCAAAACAGTATTCAGGAGCAAGCTGCATTAAAAACGTCTATAAGGTTTGTTTGAACAGATTTTTTTTGAAATTTTTATCGAAATCCTTGTAAAATTGAACGAGAAAATCACGTGAAAGAAGTTGCCCCTGAATTTATACAGCTTTAACATTTTTTCAAATAAAAGTTTGTAAGCGTGTATGAATAAGGGATGAATACAAGGGATTCAGTACACTAGATATTAGAAAAATGTTCCAAATGAGCTAAGTATGTTTATTAGGGTGGCACCAAAATCGGTCATGTCGAATGTCGAAAATCGACCATGGTAGAGATGTACCGAATATTCTGTTGGCCGAATATTCGGCGCCGAATACCGCCAAAAAACCGTTAAGCCGAATATTTGGCTCACCGAATAGTTGAGCTAGATATTCGGCCGAATAGGCCGAATATTTATTTTTTTCAAAATTTATACAAAAACAGATTTTTCAAGTTTTTCAACTGATGTTTGATAATTTATGAAGTATCCAAAATTTATGTTGAAAACCTTCAAAGTCATCAAACTGAATCCATATATCAGTAGAACATTTTAGATGTATCCGTGTATTTGTCTTTGTAAATAGCTTCAAATTTCGATTTACGTTTATTCCAAATTTACTTTATATATCCAGGCTTGCCCATAAACCAAATAAAGAATTCGTGAAAAGTTAAATCTGACCGGGATGGCCACTTATTTTTTTTAACTTTCCGCATTTTACCCGGGTTTGTTCAGATTTTTTGCTAAATCAAATAAATAAAAAACAAATGTCTCTTTGAAAATTTTTAAATTTTCTATAATAAAACGATTTTTTAGAGTAAATTTATTCGTTTGATTTGATTTGAACACTGGTGTTTTAAGTCGATTTAAACTTTTAATTTGAAGTAATTTTATTTCTTTTTGCTCTTGTATGTTTGAGAATAATGCCTTATTTCTGTTCAGATTTTCCCTATTTTTTTACAAGTTTTTCAAAAAATCGTTCAGACTCGGAAGTGAACCTAAGTTTCGTAGAAAGTATTGTATGATATTGTAAGATCATCGTTCTTTTTTTCAACTTTTTTAATGACATCTAGCAAAAATTAGACATTCATCTATTTCGATATAAAAAAGCTTTTTCTAATAGTTTAACACCTGTGTTGACATGTTTTGTCCCAGATTTCACTGGAATTCAATCTCTTTTATAATTTACGTCCTAGAACCTACAAGTTATCTGATGTTTTTTTAAGCTAATGGTGGTAATTTTGGAAATGAAATAGACCTCTACTTAAAAAAGATCTGATACATCTGATTGGAAATAATCGACTTAAAAACATGAGGGACATTAAGATGGTAGAAATTATAAGATTTCTGGTAGAAATAGCAGTAAAAGTAGAAGTATTTCTATTGAAAACTCAACAGAATATTCGACCGAATATTCGGCAGGCCGAATAGTTAAAAAGGTCAATATTCGGTATTCGGCCGTTCGCCGAATACCACTATTTGGTACATCTCTAGACCATGGATATACATTTTGTATATTGGCCCGAATAACTGACCTGTGCAAAATTTTAGCTCAATTGGACTTGATTTAGGGGTGCCTCAAAGTGTTGGTTTTTTTACCCTCAAAAATCCCTCAAACCAAAGGAAATCGGAAAAATCTAAATTTTAATATTGACGCAAATGACTTAAAAACGCATAAAACGACAAAACCTGCTGTTCTTTCGAATAAAATTTTTGATCAAAAATTGACCTTTAAATTTCAAAAATCGTTATCGCTTTGAGAATGAGGATCAGGAAAATCGAACTTTAAATTGCGATACCAAAAGAGTTAGATAAGGGATGAGCAACGCTCGCCCGCAAAGCTTTTTTCATATTCTTTTTTTTTTATAGATTGTAATAAAACACTAGTCCATACTAAACCCAAGAAAAGTAACATGTCATTAACTTGCCCCACAGTCATTCAGATGGTTAACTTTTTTCTAACATTTTGTGTATTGTTTTAATAGCAAAAGTGCAATAATAATAATAGGCGAAACACAGTATTTTAGTTTTTTTTAAGATGACATTTTTCCAGTTATTCAACTATCACTTTAAAATTAAAAAAAAAAACATGAAAGTGGACCGGGAAAACAAACAAAAATCGGTAGGTTTCAGATTATCTCAGGCATTTCTAAGTCCGTAGCTGTAATACAGACCCCGTTCGATTTTGACAACATGCCCGAACATTTTGTGTTGCCAAAATCGAATGTTGCCAAAGCCGAACGGTTTTTTTCTTAATTTTTTTCTTTCATTTTCAAAAAAAAACTATTTTTATTATCGTTTACGTTATTTTTAGTCAATTTCCGACAATTTTGAGTCATATTTTGTCATTTTTTTCATGTTTTTATGCATTTTGCACTACTCTTGTTTTGTTTATAATCTTGGTTGCTTTTGTCATATTTGCTGTTTTTGTCATTCTTCATCATTTTTTAGTTGTTTTTTGTCATTTTTAGTCATTTGTTTGTATTTGTTTTTTTTTTATTTTTTAAAATTTTCATCTTTTTGTCATTTTTGAGTACTTTATAATTAAAAAAAACCTTTGTTTTTCTTTTTGTATTTAATCACCATTTCAGAACATAAAAACTTATTTATGGCGTTTGTTTCAATTATATTGGTCCTGTTATAGAGAAAACTAAAAGGAAATGTTGCTTCAAAAACATGTGCCTAAATCGAATGCTGCCAAAAACGAACGGGGTCTGTACTGGCAAAAAATAGAAAACCATTACCAAAAGCACTTTTTTGTTCTTGAATATTGAAAACTCTTGTCTACATGGTCGTCATGGGATTCTAATCAACAGGACTCATAATGAAAAGCGAAATGTGGTTTGACTGAAGAAGTTTGGGACTACTATTTTCAGAAATTTCATAGCGATATCAAGTTTTACATTGATAAATTGTGTCGTTTAACATTGAAATAAGCAATCCACATTTATTCAAGTTAGATTTGCTTCAAAAATTCGATCCTAGTGGTATATTATTTATTGAGAAAATACATGAAATTTGTAAAATTCATCTAGAATCAATGATGTTACCTGTATTTTTTGGCAAAATTTGTTCGGAAATCTGTAAAGTTATGATTTTTTCTGAGAACCTTAGTAAAAATCTCTTTGGTATGTTCTAATACGGAACTTCGAATTAATAACAAACAGTTCTTACACCGTTTGTAAGAAAAATCGGCGCTTCGAGTCAAAATTTCTCGAAGATACACACAGAAATGGAATTTCAGTAAATAAATTTCAATATCTGTCAGTGCTGAGTTGCCAGTGATATCTATTGAAACTAATAATATCGCTGCTTGTCATCGCCTCAGACCTTTGTTAAAAAAAATTATGAACAAAAGAACCCCCTTTTTGATAAAAAAATAGAACTTGTTGACTATACGAACTATAAGAACCAAAAAAAGTCCTTAAAATTTCCATTATAAATTAAACTGAAAGGGGAGCAAATGATAGCTATCCAAAAAGGTAAAATTTGGTTCAATAAAAAAAACCTTCAGAATGGCGATAATTTAACACGGATTTTCTAATTTAAAAAAATGGCAGGGAAGTTTACCTGGAATACAAGAAACCAAGATGGAGAATTGGAACATGGACTTAATTTTTAAATTTTGCTCAACGCCAAATTGGAACGGAATTTTGAAATAACTAATTTGTTTTTCGCCGTTTGTAACAAAAATTTCGGTTTCGGGGAAATTTGAATTTTGGAAAAAGGAATTTTAGTCAATGAATTTCGATAAAGATTCAATGTAAATCAAAGCAATCGAAAGATTCAGTTGAATCATTCAACCAAGTAGGCTCACAACACAATAGAGATTCAACGTCCTACGCTTAAAAGAGACTGATATCCAAAAGAAAAAATATCTTCCAGAAGACTTTGAAGTGGTTATAAGAAAAATAATTGAAATGATTGTTGAAGGGAATTAAAAGATGTCTATTAGAATGCCCCAAATGACCTGACTTTTGAAAAAGTTATACGCTGCAGGCTAAAATTGATCCTGGGCCTAGTACAAGATCTCATGCCAAATTTGGGCCAGATCGGACCACGGGAAGGGGTCGCTCAACAAGCCTGAAGTTTGTATGGGATTTTGAGACATTTTGTTCGAGAGGAACATGAAAAACAAATTTTTCGTTAATAACTTTTGTCTCCTTCGACCGATTTCTTTCAAAAACGGGTTTTCTTAAAGCCTTAATTATAACAAATATTTCATCTAAAAATAGCATTTCAATTAAAGTTAAGATAAAAATGTTATTAAGCTTCCAAAATTGGCTAACTTTTTTAAGGGTGATATTCATCACTATTTTAATAAGGCGACTAAATGTCCGACCAGAACACTCAATGTGAAATGCATGCCGTTTCGTCAAATAATGACCGATTTTAACCATTGTTGATGCGCTTGATTGCAATTTTTAATGTTTTTCTGATATTTGAGTTTGGATGATATTCTTTTGATAGTTCGGAAAAAGTAGGGGCGGAAAAATGCTTGACAATTAAAAAAAAATTGCATAACCACAGGGGCTTCGGAACATGACTGAACGATTTGTGATGCCAAAAAAAACCGTTTTTCATCAATAACTTTGGTTCCCATCGACCGATTTCTTTCAAAAACGGTTTTTCTTAAAGCCTTAATTATGAAAAATATTTCATCCGAAGACTGCATTTCGATAAGAGTTAAGATAACATATCACAGGTTTCGAATTTCCCATACAAATTTGGGGCAGTCTATTGTAGGTACATATTTCCGCCTTTGGGCGGGGTTTATGTTTCATCTTTTCTATTTAACTCAGGATCATTTTTTTTTCTCAAAAAATCTATTCAGAATGGTTGTTACTCTCAGACCCAATAGTCAACAATTTTTTTAGGTCGAAAAACACGTGGACCAACGCTTTATGATGCCAATAAAATGAAAATTTTTCGAAAAAAGGTCCTTTTACATTTTTCTCACATTTTCAATCCAAAAAGAGCAATTCATCAAAAAACCCTTTTTTCCCCGAAACCGAGGTTTCGAACATAAGAAAGCTGGCGGCAGCGGAGCGTTTCACGCGGGAATACTGTTTAGCAACGTTTTTCTGTCACTTTCGCCATAAAGTGTTATAGGTACTATAGAAATTTTGCAGCGAACTGTTATGCGTAAAGTGTTGTGAAGTGGTATATCCTTCCTACGTCGTCTATTACTGCCCCAAATTTGTATGGGAAATTCAAAACCTGTGAAATGTTATACGCTGCAGGCTAAAATTGATCCTGGGCCTAGTACAAGATCTCTTGCCAAATTTGGGCCAGATCGGATCACGAGAAGGGGTCGCTAAACGAGCCTGAAGTTTGTATGGGATTTTGAGACATTTTGGTCGCACTGTCAATGAGTCGGGGCGGTTGAACATATTGACGCCTCATTAACAGTAATGAATACCACCGTAAAAAAGTTAGCCAATTTTTGAAGCCTAATAACTTTTAATCTTAGCTCTTATCGAAATGCAGTCTTCGGATGAAATATTTTTCATAATTTAGGGCTTAAGAAAAACCGTTTTTGAAAGAAATCGATCGACGGGAACCAAAGTTATTGATGAAAAACGTTTTTTTTGGCATCACAAATCGTTCAGTCATGTTCCTAAGGTTTCCTGTGGTTATGCAATTTTTTTTTAATTGTCAAGCATTTTTCCTCCCCTACTTTTTCCGAACTATCAAGTGAATATCATTCAAACTCAAATATCAGAAAAACATTAAAAATTGCAATCGAGCGCATCAACAATGGTCAAAATCGGTCATTATTTGACGAAACGGCATGCATTTCACATTGAGTGTTCTGGTCGGACATTTAGTCGCCTTATTAAAATAGTGATGAATATCACCCATAAAAAGTTAGCTAATTTTGGAAGCTTAATAACTTTTTCATCTTAACTTTAATTGAAATGCTATTTTTGGATGAAATATTTGTCATAATTTAGGCTTTAAGAAAACCCGTTTTTGAAAGAAATCGGTCGAAGGAGACAAAAGTTATTAACGAAAAATTTGTTTTTCATGTTTCTCTCGAACAAATTGTCTCAAAATCCCATACAAACTTCAGGCTCGTTGAGCGACCCCTTCCCGTGGTCCGATCTGGCCCAAATTTGGCATGAGATCTTGTACTAGGCCGCCCAGGATCAATTTTAGCCTGCAGCGTATAACTTTGTCTGTGGTATAACATTTCACAAGTTTTGAATTTCCCATACAAATTTGGGGCAGTCTAATGTCTACATTTGGAAGAATAAATGTTTGAAAAACGTTAAAATCAATTAATTGGTTTTACTAAAAGCTGACTAAGATCTAGTGATGTACGGTACAGCATGTACCTTATCAATTCCAGCTGTTATTGTCTCCGTTATACAGTTGCGTTCAAAAAAGAATGAAATCGCGTGAAGCTGCGCACCTACTTCCAGCTTTGACAAACTGCCATTTCTCTCTCGGTTGATATTTTTTCATGAAAATTTCACACAATCTAGTTCAACTATCCAACTAACACTCCACAAAATTTGAAGTCTTTACAATGCCGGGAAACAAAGATACAGTTATTCCCGTAAAAAAGGGAAATTTGGAGTTGCTTCACTAAATATGCTGTATCTTTGACAATTTTAATTGAAAAATCTTGAAATTTGGTCCAAAGATGTAAAAATGTATGATCTAATACCAGGCCAAGTTTCGTCAAAATCGATGAACGTGATCAAAAATGGTGCCGGGTTGAAAATGGAGTTCATTATCGACCCGCAGACGATTTCATTCTTTTTTGGACGGATGTTTATATGGAAAACATCGTAGTCCATGTATTCTTGGTATTTTCTTTCACAAAACCAAAATTTATCACAAATAATGTTGTAAATTGAACTTTATTCTAAAGGAACCTTATTCTTGCTTTGTTTAGAAACAGAAATTGTTCCAACAGAACTGGTATTGAAACACAAGAGCGAATAGAATATTCGCTTTAATTGTGGAGCAAATTTGTTTATAGGTAAAATTAGCAGGTCATTTCTGAAACTCTGTTCTTCTTATTTTGAACTCTGTTGAAACATTTTCTCTTTTTAAACAAAGTACAAATGAAGTTTTTAGCAATTTACAACATTCTTTGTGATATTTAAATTTTGGCTTTGTGAAAGAAAATACCAAGAATTCATGGATTACGATGTTTTCCATATAAACATCCGACCAAAAAAGAATGAAATCGTCTGCTGGGCGAAAATGAACCTCATTTTCAACCCGGCACCATTTTTGACCACGTTCATCGATTTTGACATAACTTGGCCTGGGATTAGATCATACATTTTTACATCTTTGGACCAAATTTCAAGATTTTTCAATTAAAATTGTCAAAGATACAGCATATTTAGTGAAGCAACTCTAAATTTCCCTTTTTTACGGGAATAACTGTATCTTTGTTTCCCGGCATTGTAAAGACTTCAAATTTTGTGGAGTGTTGGTTGGATAGTTGAACTAGGTTGTGTGAAATTTTCATGAAAAAATATCAACCGAGAGAGAAATGGCAGCTTGTCAAAGTTGGACGTGGGTGCGCAGCTTCACGCGATTTCATTCTTTTTTGAACGCAACTGTATATGAGAAATCGTGTAAAACTTTCTTTCTAACATTTCAAATAAATAATATGTACATGAATTCGTTTTTTTTCTTTTCTTTGCATGTTTTTATTTGTAACTATCTACGAAGGTTTACAAATTGCTAGTAAGTGATATTTTGAGTGCGGCCTGACTTAAATATCTATGTGTTCAAGCCAGTTGAAATGAGTTTGAAGCATTTAAAGGTTCCAGAATATTCTTGAATTTCCTTGCTGAATTAAGCCACGTGTTTTCGAAGCTTTTGGATTCTTATTTGCTTCGTAAGCATTCGCAAAGGTTCCAGAATCATCTTGTATGTGTTCGATGTGCTTATAAAAGGAGCCTCGCGCTGCGAGTCGAGTTTAGTTTTAATTTAAGATTCGCGCTCGTCTCCTTATCCGTAGTTCGTCGAGAAGTTAACCTTCCAAGTTTAGAGAATCATTGTCAATACATATGTAAATTGAAGAGTACACAGAAAAAAAATCTGAATCCTTAACAACACTGAAATTGAATACCTGTATCATTACATGACGTGGAACGCGATTTATTGATGTAAATTTACAAATTAAAAAAAAGTTGAATCCCTAACAGCACTGAATTCGTATGACACAAATATTACTTGACACGGAACGCGATTATTTGATGTTAATTTACATCACATATGATGTAAATAAAAAGAAGCATCACAAACGACGGAGTTTTCAGTGCGAATTAAATATTACACGTCTTTAATATTTTACATGTCTTTAAATTTTGCACGTCTTTTGAAGTTTACAGACGTGGAATATTCAACTCGCACTGAAAATTCCATCATATGTCATGCTTCGTTTTTGTTACATCATATGTGATGAAACTATACAAATATTTTTTGGTCACACAAAACTCAAATTACACTGAAATAGAAATTTCTTAAAATTACACGACATGGAATTGATGAGGACAATGAATTTTAATTTAATCTCTATTACATTACACTGAACGTGATAATGTCATGTAAAATTATAAACTGTCAAGAACAGGAACAGACAAATGTAAACAAAGTGTTAGTCAAGTCGTGCACCAATGTATTTCGTTTAAGCGGTTTCCCCGTGAGTAAGTTTATCGGTTTTGATGGTTCCGGGAGATCTTCGAGAAACGTGGATGCGGTTCTGGAAGCGGCTCCACGTTACTGGATCCGGAACTGAAAAAAAATAAAAGTATATGAATGAGACTCTTAATAAAATTTGTAAAATAAAATGAATTTTATTAAATATAGAAAGTTTATGATTTTTATTAAGAGATCAGAAAATTCCTTAGTTTAATCATATTAACAATAAATGAAACAAAACAAAATCCAATTGGAAAGTTTTTCTTCCAATATTCAGTGATTTTATAATTTACATTATTTTTATTTTACACGTTGCAAAATTTAACAACATTTTTAATTTTACACGTTGCAAAATTTTACTGGCATGTAATTTCCAACTAGCAATGAAAATTCGGTCATATATGATGCTTCTTTTTATTTACATCACATATGATGTGATTTTACAGATTTTTTTCGTAGTGTGTAGAAAATAAAGAAAAATCTTTAAGTTGAAGTGATTTCTTATCTTATTTGAAGAACAAACCAAAATTACAGTCCATTGCCCAAACAGTATGAAATGTCGAGATTCGGTGTTATCTAAAAAAAAGTCAAAATCGACTATCTGGGACTAAGCGGTATTTCGAAAAATCGAACGTTTTTCGTGGCCATATCTACAGATTTACAGGCTACACATTTTGAGCACTTTTACAGATCTACGGATCGATGCTTGAAATTCCTACAAATTTGTAGCAGCTTATCAAGAAAATATAGAGGGGTTCTATGGATAAACGAAAATTCAAACTGACGACAAAAAAAGGGCCATCAAATCTCATTCATCCAAATTTAGTATGCTTTTCATTTTCTATCGATTTTACGGATATAAGCGGTTTGCAATCTGGCCACGCTGCTCGAGATTTGTGCACATATTTTATTTGTTTCAAAAGAGATTAACAACCAAGGTCATCCTTCCCTACAAGTGATGTACAATTTTTTTCTGGAGTTTGTTATACTTTGGAGGATTCATCCCTATAGGGGAGAATGAAGAGACTTGATTTCTTAGCTATATCTCGAAACTGGAATGTCCTACAAAGATCAAATGTTCTAGAAAAATGTGCCAAATGGAGCAAAACTGCAATGGTTGAAGCTCAAAAAAATGTGACTTGAAGATCTTTTTTCATCACTTTAAAATGTTCCTAACATGAAAAAATTATAACAGAAATATTTATTCCAATATATCAATCTTTCGAGGGTTATATGAATATCAAAATACCATATTTTCAAAGCGATGGAAAACTCTCAACTTTTTTCAGAAAAAGTTGTCTAAAATGTTGATTATGGGTACAAATGATCCCGGTTTATTCTTCTTTTCAATGGATCGTGATCATTGCTGATTACGAGATTACTAATATTTATCCACTAGCTTATATTCATCCATCAATTATCTGAAGAAAAGGGCTAAAATAATTGATTTTCTCTTAATTATAGAAAATTGCGCCCTTAAGTATGCAATGTCAAAAGGGTTGAGAATAAGTTAAAGAATTTTTTTCTGTCAATAATAGATTGTGAAATGAAAACAAACATGGCCAAAATAGTCAATTAACATTCTATCTTGGGGTTTTGTTTGTTTTTTTTTTCCAAGGATAAGGGCTTCCTGAAAGGTCAGGTCTCCTTCAATAGAGGATTAAGTCTCCCTTAACTTCAAAAATATCGCATTTTTTTTACTCCCACGAAAATGCTTCTAGTTCATCTACGGGTTCAAGTATCGTTCTAATTTTAGGAGCATAGAAACTTGAAGTTATACGCTGTCAGAAAATGTAAAAGGGTGCGAGTTGCTAAATTTTTACAAAAAGATATGGTGAAAGTAAGAAAAGGGGATCAAGTATTCCCACTCTCCCTTACTGATACATACTAATTGAGCGGTCAGATGTGTTTGCCAGTGTTCGGTATCGATCAGTGATTGAATTTTGCTGAGCATGAGTTGATCAACCATCTCTCGCTCAACGCTTCACTCGGAAGCAAAGGTTGCTTTGAGGCAGCGAAAACGACAAAACCGATGATGCATACGCTCTCAACATGGCCCGCCTTCAAGAAGCAATATACATTCGAGGCAGCGAATTCAAAAAACCAAACGAATGGCTCTCACTCATCTCCTGTTAGATTCTTGAGGGAACCGAAATCAAAAGGCAGAGCAAACCCGAGTCTCCTCGTTTGTGCCTGGATCGAATGCGTGAGGTTTTTCTGCTATTGCTATTATTGCACAGCAACCGCACGCCGCCAGCTAGGTTTTTCGTTTCTTTTTCCTCCCCTCTCTTTGCACCATACGCCGCGGGCCTGTGCAATGCAATAAGTTCGGTTGTTTTTGTTGTTGCCTCAGCCTTTGCGGCGAGGTTGAAGATGTTCTCCTCAACGACAGCTATCGGCTGGAGCTATTCAAATTCAAGAACGTAAATGAGTATGTGTGCCTCGTCTTCTTCATGCATCATGTAGCAACCGAACGTTGAGAGAGTTCGTTCGGGGCAGCAAACGAATAGTATCTCTCAGAGCAGATCCTCCTCATGGGGGGAGGTTTGAATGAATGTACACTGTATCAAAAAATTGTCCGTACAGCACGTACCTTGAAATCCAAACATTCAAAAAGTGCACTTTTCCAGTTAATAAAAATACTAAAATAATATCATTCTTTGCAGAAACTAGTCCTTTTTGTAGATCAGTATTAAAAATGTTTATGAATTAAACCTTAAAAATAATCCAATTCATTTTGTATAGAAAGTCTCAAAAACGACGTCAAAAAATTGTCCGTACACCTGAGGCCTTTGTCAAATATTAGTCAAGTAAACAGTTATATGTCAGTCTGTCAAACTCAGAAACGTGAGTTGAATCTCAGGAAACACAATTTCCAGTGGTCTGAGCGATAAATACGGTACAATGAACTTTATATAGCATAAATAAGAAGATTTTCGTGTTTCCGGATGTCAACGGGTATTTCTTTGTGAAAAGCAGACATTTTCCTGTTAATTAAATCCACAAAAATTAACAAGAAAATTTCTGCTCCTCACAAAAAAATACCCGTTGACATCCGGAAACTAATTGCAGACCTGAAGAATGACGGTAAAAGCTTGTCCGAAATTGCAGGTATAGTAAAACGGCAACGATCGTCGGTTCAGCATGTCCTTCAGAACGTTAAGAAGACTAACTCCTTGGAGACCACTCCAGGAAGAGGCCGTAAACTGAAGCTTACGAATCGTCACCATCGCATCATTGTCAGGGAAATCAGTCAGAATCCTAAAATCAGTGCCACTAAACTAGCAGACAGCCTGAAGAATTTTGAAAACATACAGGTTAATCCTCAAACGGTACGGAACATACTTCATGAGAAAAATATCGAGGTCGTGTTGCTCTGAAGAAGCCGTTTATATCTGCAAAAATAGGAAAAAGCGGCTGGAAAACGCTCAAAAGTATGTCCTGGAACCGGGAGAGTTCTGGCAGAACGTCATATTCACTGACGAAAGCTAATTTAATATTTTTGGGTCTGACGGACATGTAAGATTATGGCTAATCCAAATACTGAATTTGTGACTGACAGTTAAGCACGGTGGTGGCCATGTAATGGTGTGGTATGCCTTCAGTGCAAACGGCACCGGAAACTTGACATTCATTCACGGAGAAAAATAAATAGATTTATCAGTCATATTACGCGTCTACAAAAATATAAATATGATTGTTCGGTTCTGACCCGAAAATACGATCAAACCAAACATCAGCTTATACGATTAGTCTCCAGGGAGTTAGTCTTCTTAAAGTTCTGACATACTGAACCGACGATCATGGCCGTTGGCCTTTTACCGTCATTCTTCAGGTCAACAATCAGTTTCCGGATGTCAACGGGATTTTTTTTTTGTGAGGAGCAGACATTTTCGTGTTAATTTAATCCACAAATTGTTGAAATCTACTGGTTTATGCTAAATAAAGTTCATTTTACCGTATTAATCGCTCAGACCACTGGAAATTGTCTTTGCTGAGATTCAACTCACGTTTCTGCGTTTGACAAATTGACACATAACTGTTTACTTGACTAATATTTGACAAAGACCTCAGTGTATGGACAATTTTTTGACGTCGTTTTTGGGACTTTCTATACAAAATGAATTGGATTATTTTAAAGGTTTAATTCATAAACATTTTTAATACTGATCTACAAAAAGGACTAGTTTCTGCAAAGAATGATGTTATTGTAGTATTTTTATTGACTGAAAAAGTGCACTTTTTGATTGTTTGGATTTCAAGGTACGTGCTGTACGGACAATTTTTTGATACAGTGTATTGTATATGTATCGTCTCCTGTATAGCTATGCGAGGCCTCAAAGCGTGTATTTTGAATGCCTCTGATGAGAAAATTGGTGAGGATTTCAATCACTGGTATCGATAACTGAAAACTTATCGACGCTAATTGAATTGCTAACTCGGTCAAAGTTAGCGATCGCTAGTAGAAACCGCTTAATGATTCAGAAAAATTATTGATCTCTAATAAATCGCTAACCGAAAATTGAAAAAAAAACACAAATTTGGAATACTTTGTATTGATGAGAAAAGTGTTACCATAAAACGAGGTAGGATTAATCACTATTTTCAATATTTTTCAATTATTTTTTTCTGTTTCTTTTAATATTTTTAAAACTAGTACTGGACTCCTATGAACGTAAAACATGGTTGCAGAATTTATTAGACTACTTTAAATGTCATTTAAATATCGATTCCGTCTTTGTTTACAATTTGATGATTTGGGGTAACATTGATCAGTCTCTATTTTGACGGTTTTAACGAGTTTGCTTGATCATAAAGGATACAAAACATCTTCATAATATTTACATATGCTAGTTTATCTATTGCTAAGGCAGTTCGGAACAAACTCAAATGATATAAAATAAATCATAAATCTCTACAAAATTGAACAAACCACTTTCGGTGATACTAAATTTGTTATTTTTGGTCCAGTGAATTCTGAGATATACAATGCTGAATTTCGGTGTTTCTTGGTTTAGATTTCTACGCGGTATTCAAAAAACAACATCACGGTCCTCAATGGGTTAAGGCCGAACAACAATTAAAATCGAAAGATGAACAATGATGCTGCATAAATAAAGTGGCCTTATTTTTTATCATTGAAATTTTAGCTACAAAAAAAATGAAATTTTGCCTTCATGCAATCCCCTAGGCCCTCGCACTGTTCCCATTTAATTTTTTTCCTTCAACTTTACCATTTGATAGGATTTATAGCCTTTTGTCCTAGACTGGCTTACTCTTGGAAAATGTCCCTTTTTTAATATAATTTTTTTTTTCTTAAAATATAACAAAAACTACACCAAAACTATACATATACTAAGAAAAAAAGTTGGACTCTCACATAAATCAACCTGTTTGCTTCTAAACGTTTTGATTTTATTAGGAAGGGTGTTTGTTGCGAGCCTTCGAAAAATAGTTATTTCAAGATTTTTAAATTACATTTTTAATTACATTTGAAATTTTCAAGAATAAACCAAGTATTTCTCAATTTGAAACTCAACTTATATATTTTTAAACGCAGAAAAAAGTTTTGAGATATTATGACTTTAGAGACTTAGTAATTGATAATTATGTGGAAAAAATTAACGTTTATCAGAGTTACCCCGATGATCAATGTAACCCCGTTTTACGGTACTGGTATATCACGAATATGTTACGAAACTTCAACACTCATTTGCTTGAAATTCGACAAATAGTAATATGACCCCTTCAAAACTAACTAGATTTTTGTTTTTTTCATTTGTTTACATGCACGGAAAAAAATATAAAGATTTATCAGTTATATTACGCGTCTACATGACCATAAATATGATTGTTTGGTTCTGACCCGAAAATAAAATCAAGCCAACAATCTGACAATACGTTGCCACAAATGAATAAATGGCTGATTTAGCGATCGTATCCGCTTCAAGAATCCAACAGGAAGTTTAAGTCAATCACTCGTATGGCTGTTTTTACCGTAATACTGCTCCCCATGAACGTGGGAAATTTTAGATCCAAATATTAATAAAAATTAATTCGAACGGTTAAATGCATTGTTTTTCCTTTATATTTTAATTAAATTTTTGTTTTTTTTTATTAAATCATAGATTACATCATATGTTTTTATTTAAACCAATGCAATGCACTCAATTAATGCTACTGCTCCTCCGTTTCCAGAAGGATAATTTTAAGACTTGCGTGGGAAATGCCATCCTGGACCTGAAACAAAATTTTAAAAAAAAATGTCAAAATCAAAATTGATTTTTTTAACCGGGAGAACATTGTGAACATTCAAAAAATATCAAATAACTTACGTGGTAAAATTGATTTGCAGACATTTTGGGGAATTTTGTTCTTTTCCCTTTGCTTCGGCCTACCGGGATCAAAGTATGCGCGCTGCAACCGATATGTCCAAGCAGATGAATCTGAATATAACTGTTAGTAGAACAATTCTACTTATACAATACATTAAACTTACATTTTCGCTTTCTGATGTGTGTCCTCCCAAAAATAGCTTACACCATCTTCTTTTTTTGTGACATTCTAAAACTAAATTTTAGAATCTTTAAGTTGTCCTGAATAAAATAGCCAAATCCGCCATATGTTGGCCATGTTAGCGATGAGCAGATGAGAAATCCTCGATAGTCAAAGCAATTTTACAGCAACGCTGATTTGTTCGTAGATATCGATGTTGATCAAGTTAAACGGTACTTTGAATTGAAAATCATTTGCATGGAAGAGGCAACCATACGAATTGTTATAACAACTACTAGACTTTTTTATCCGTGTAGCACATTCTTTTTGACAGTTCTCTCCGGCTCCCTTGGAGACATCTGGTGGCTCAACTAAAAAAATAAAACTTTATAAACCTTTAAAGGCTTAGCTTGTGCAGGATGCTAGGATACAACACAAGCCTCAATAACCGGGAAATTCATAACTTTACGTAATTTATTTCGCAGAACTAGTGTCACAGAATGTCAAGCTTTCCAGATTATTTTCTGAAAGTATCCGGGACGAACAAATCCGGGAAATTTTACTCAAAAACGTAGCAAAGTCTGGTCATTGGAATTTAAAATTTTCAATTCGAAAACCAAGGAATATCCGGGCAAGTTCGGCAAAAATCCAGGAATTTTTAATTCAATCAAACAAGCCCAAAAAATATTGTTATCAGACATTAAAATCATAAATTATGTTTCTTTTGTGGAGAAATGAATCCAACTTTGTAAATTAAAACTTCAGGAAAAAGATGAGAATTGGTGTTGAAAAACATGCGAAAAAATTCACATTGTCTCCCGGTAGGACTTGAACCCACATCTTGCGCTTCCCCGGAGACCGTGTAATAACATTCTACTACAGGAGACTATCTGACCTCTGAAAGTTACACAGGTCGAGTGCTGAAGTCAATCGGGTTGAAGGGAATCGTTCTTCCATGTTAATCATAATATTTTCATGATTTTTCAAGATCAATTCCCATCTAATCTATTCCCTGAAATTTCATTTAACGTATTTGGATTCATTTCTCTAAAAAAAAATCATCAAAACCCATCTCTGGGTCACAGTTTAAAAAATTCATAAATATTTTAAGTAATATAGAGCTTTCGGATAGATTGGATTGGATGGATTGGATTGAATATTGTGGATTGAGCCGGGAAAAATCCGAAATTATTGCGTCTAAAACGGGCCTCTACATTTGTCGATTAGTTGTCGTTTCCCAAGCCCCGCTTTTAGACGGAGTTTATATTTTATCTCTTCTACCTTACTTGGAATCATTTTGTTCGCAAAATCAATCCAGAATAGTAACTCTAAGACCTAGCTGACAGTAAGTTTTGTAGATCGAACAACACATGCACCAAGGATTTCTAAGGTTACAAAAATGATATTTTTTTCAAAAAGTTGGGCTATTTCCAGCTTTCTTATGATAAGAAACTTCTCTTAGTTATAGCTTTTGAAAACTGCTAGTTAAACAGTTTCCATTACATAGTACGGATTGTTAGGTAACTACCCATGTTTTGAAATATTCTGCGAAAAATGAGGGTTAAAAAATGATTGGTCTTATATCGATTTTTGTTAACTTCGCCTAAAGGTTGAGATGGATTTTAGAAAATATGTATAGGACTGTTACCTACTCCATATAGTGTCCTACCAGTCACAGCAAATGTTGAAGTCAAGTATTCAAATTGAAAAAGACATGAAAGCATCAAACCACCTCACATCTTCCCTCAATTTTTACACAACTTTAGAAAAAAATAGCAATTCAAAAAAAATCCTTCAAAAATTTGATTTAGCTTCTTATAAGTTTCGTCATATAGGTATAAACATGGAATGAATACACGTTTGCGGAAGATTTTCCGTTTCGATGATAACTGATTTCTGCCGAGCCTCGATCTCAGCAGAAAGGTGTTTGTTGCCTTCATTTTCCGTTCGCAATAAGCCTCTGATGTGTTTCCGTAAATCCTTTCTCGAGAAATCTACGTAAATCATGGAGAATCCCCGAAACAAACGCATAGGGATTTTCAATAGAAACATCCTAAAACCTCCCAAACTCAATTCAACTTCTGCCGAGAGGAAGATGAAAAAAAGGCAGATTGCATGTTGTTTCTTCGGGAAAAAGTTTTTATTACGTTGTTGGCTTCCGTGCGTTCTTCTGCGATTCTCGCCTTGTAGTGTGAGGATTTTTTTCTGTTGCTTTTCGGTGGTCCCCAAAATTTTTGCTTCGTCCATACATTTTCACTGGCTGTTTATTTGCTCTAAGCTGCTGCAAAGAGTGAGAAAAAAATGGCCAAAACACCCTAAGAAGGTGCAAAGTAAAATTGAAAAACAAAAAACACACGGAAAAGTGGAAAGCTTTCAAATAGGATTAGGACCTCTACGTTTCCGAGCGGGGGTTGATACGGTGTTTTTTTTCCGGCGCAGCTTCTCCCAAAAGGACGAACGGATGAAATATTCATAATTAATTATCGGCTTAGCGGACATGAGAGGCGTTGAAATTTTAAACGGCAACCGAGTGACTTTGCTGGAGCCACTTTCGAATTCTCAGTTGCTAACTTGTGCGGGAAAATGGTTCACATTTCATTCCAATTCGTATAACATGAAATTGTGATTTCAGGAAAAAACGCCCGAACTCGGCTGCCCTAATTAGAAATATGTATTTAATATTATTGGTATTATCAAGATACCGAAATCTCTCTCGCCCCCCTCTTCCATAATGTCTGAGCTACAGGTTGCAAAAAATGATTCATAAGATGTAATTGGCAGCTGATAAAATCGAATCAAAACATTTCAAATTTGAACAACTGATTTGTTCATTTGAATAAGAGATTTCTCATTTAACACTGCATTCTTGTTATCGATGTTTCAGTGTCTGGGATTTCAAACGTTATGGATGTTTTCATGACGGAAATTTAAAGTTTAGAGCATGTTCCGCAACAAAGACTTGAACGTTGAATTTAAATAAAAACTGGACGTTTCGCGGGAATTGAGCGAGAGGATGGAAAACAGCGCAAGTCCTCGCAATAAATCACCATAAGCTGCTAGCTTCTTGATGTTGTGCCTTGGCGTGAGAGGTTCGTCCGAATGTTGCCTTTTGTGTGAAACTTGGCTGGAATCTACGAACCATCAACGGCCTTCGTATTGTGCATCCTGGCTTGCCCTGGTCCCGAACGGTCAATAAACAACGGGATCCGGTCTTCCGGTTGGCCTAGCTCAGTAATCAATCCTATTTACCCGGGCTAAGATGTGGGCACTCACTCACTCATCCCTCCCGATCCCGATTCGCTCATGATTTTCTGTGGGTACTTGTAGTACTTGTTCCTCGGATCATACACACACGAAAACCGCAACAGCCAAAACGCGCAGCCATCATGCTCTGACCTCGGCCAGGCCGGAAGTTGGCCAACGATACGTCTCAAACGATGATGGATCTGATACACATCCTGTGTACCACAAACATCGCTATTCTCTGTGGGCCTCCATCGGTCAAAATTACGTCAATTTAATTTGTTTCTTGGGCGTCGAAATGAATTCCAGGAACATTGTTGATGTTTCTACCAAATGTTCGAAAGCAACATTTGTCTTCGAGTAGCGTCCGGAAATAACGTGTTCCATTCTAAAAGTAGACATTTGCACTTTCTCATTCTAAAATGTATCAAACAACTTATCATAAGTTCGAACTTAACAACATAACTTCGAAAAGAAATATTAATTATTTAAATTATTTCTGCAGGCATTGGTTGCCATTATGCTCCAGATGGTAATTGTGAGATTCTTCTCCAATTTTTTTTATTGATCACCTGATGTTTTCTGTCCACCACCTATCATCTTTGGTGTAAGCAGCTTTTTTATACTTTCTCATTTTTAAGGCATTCTGTAAATGCTGGAAAATCAAAGGTGGCGCAAAAACAATCCTTGCCTTGTTGAATAACCGTTCATGTTCAGATTTTGTTACATAAATCTACCACCTGTTCGTGGCAGTAGGTATATTTTTCAAACAATTCACAGCACCATCTTTAGCATCCGTTTACTCAACAATTGTAACGTAAAAGTCTCCTAGACTAAAATTATGAATCTCACCTAAGCAAAAAAAAATAACTCAACGCTAAAGTAGAAGAAAATTTAAATTCAGTCGAGGAAAAACACCTCGCTTGAATTGAACCGCATGTTGCTCAACACTTGGAAGGCTGCAAGCCAAGGAAAACATCCGGAAAAAAACATCGTGGGTCGTGGCACTCCGTGGGGGAAATCTGAGAAATGGAAGGAAGAAAAAACGCAAGACAAATATCCACCAGCACGATTGATGATAAATTCAGAGCGTCGTTTTTTTTCTCTCTTATCAATCTTCATTTTTTTTTGTTTTCTTCCTACCGACACTTGATCCGTTCATGGAAACTTGATAGAGTGTTTACATTGCATTTTCGCGAGCGTTTTGATTTCTATCGATTAGGTCTTTCCATTGAAAACAAATAGCGCCTCGTCTTTTGGAAAACTTGGGTATGATACCTACGTACGTACGCGCCAGAGTTTACGTTGATATAAAACCATATGATATAGCTGATTTTGGATCGAATAACAAGGAGAACGTAAAAAAAGTTTCTGAAATAAATTGTGACGACAACACAAGAGACATTTACCTGCTGATGGGTTCTGTTAGAAAGAGTTACAATCGGTAACAAAAGTTGATAACCAAGATCAGTTTCTACCTTCATTTTGTTTATTTACCTGATATAATTTATTTAATACTAGATGACGCGGTGTGCTTAGCAACACCATCTTAAAATTGTTCGAACTTTTCGAAAAGATTACCTTACTTACTTAATGTTTCTGCGCCGATCCTCCAGTGCATAAGGCCGTGGTAAAAGACCTTCAATGTTGACGATCCGGAGCCAGCGTTTTCACTTGGTCCCAGTCAAGACTCTTGTTCGTATTTCGGGGGCTAGGCTTCGCCGCCACGAGTGTCTGGGTCTGCCTCTTCTTCAATGTGTCACTAGATTCCATTCAGAGAATGCCCAATCCATTTCCACTTACGTTCCCGAATCTCGATTTCAAGCGCCCTTTAATAACACCGACGATGCAGTTCCTCATTTGAGATCCAGTTGCCAGGCCACCAAGCGCGGATGGTATTCCGCAGGCAGCGGTTCAAAAATACTTGAAGTTTTCGCGTCGTTACCGCATATGTGCACCAAGTTTCGCTTCCGTACACCAATACGGATTTGACGTTTTGACGATTCGAATTTCCGTTCGTAGAGATAACTGAAGTGAGCGCCAAATGTTCCGGAGACTCGCAAATGCAAATCGGGCTTTTCTGGTCCGGGTTTCGATGTCTTTCTTCCCAAGTAACAGAGAATAAGCTATCTAGCGTTTGCAGGTTTTATTATGATTTTTTTTGTGCAGCTCGTTATATGCCGGTCATATTCTTTCAAAAACTTTTTTCAAAAACTCTACCATCGCTCAAACAGTATTTACTAGCAATCGAATGAAAAGTAGGTTTTTCCGACCACTTTTTTGAACTTTTTGCGACCATTTCATTAAAAAAAATTTAAAAAAATATTTCTTCGCTTCATGATGTAGACATTAATTTCAGCATTCATATGCATAAGAAAAATATTTTTTTGGACGTGTTATATATGAACTACAACAGTTTTCCTGAGGCATGTTTTTTCGGATTTTTTTCTTTCATGCTTAATAACGAGAAAACTAGAAGTATAAGCTATATATAATGTTCTAAACATATTTTACTGACATTAAAAGGTTTCTATTGATATAAGATTTATATGAAATTCATAATAATTCAAACGACTTAGATAGATTTTACTTTTGGAGTGTCAAAATGACACTCTAAGTCGGAAAAGGGAGTTTTTTTGTCCAGGCTTCCAGGGTTCGTCCTTAAAAAAAAGTAAAGATAGAATATTAAAGAACTTATGAATTCATTTGGGTCCCCGATGAAATTTTTGTATTTTGAAGCTTCTGAAAAAAGTTACAAGCCTTCAAACTTACAATAGTGTCAAAATGACACTCCAATGCGGATGAGGGTTAATGCGACTTTTTGTCATTTACAGCATTTAAAGTTGAGCGGATGCCGCCATCTTGGATTTTAAGATGACGTCAGATAAAAAAATTTGACTTCTACTCGTTTAGCCCTTTCATGCCAATTATGTTGGGGTTTCATGTGAATTTAAGTCATTTACAACATTTTAAAGTTCAGCGGAAGCCGTCATCTTAGATTTTATGATGGCATCAGACGACGAAATTCGACTTCAACTCATGGTTTATTCCACGGGTCATTCACAACCAATCCCTTTTCATTCAAAAAGTCTATCCTCATTCACTGTACTAATGATTAACAACTCAGAAATGAGGAACTCATGCTAAGCGTGTAGTTGGTTGGCTTGCGAGAAAAACGTCAAATTTTAACTTTTCATATGGCTCTCACAAAACCATTATAAAACTAGTTAACCATTTATCTGACCATAAAGAAGCTATTAAGCATTGAATTGACTAACGCCATGTTGGTTGCAAAATCGAAGGCACAAAATGACGTCATATTCATATTGATTAATTCACAATGCGAGTATTTGAAAATATTGTTTTAAGGCCTATTTTCCATCATTTCCTTCGTGATAGACCATCAGATTTGACGAGGCGCATTTATTTGAAGATACTATTTCATACACATTTTACCTAAAATCTTGACTGGCAGAAGAAAAGATTCTCATAATATGGTCAAAACATTGTTTTGGCTATTAGTTTTACCAGATTATATCTTAATAATGCAATTATCATTAATCAACCATCATTGTTTGCTGAAAAAAATACTCCAAGAATTCACAGAATCAAAAAAAAAAAAAAAAAACAAAAAATACTTACATTTTTAATAATAGCTTTTTTAAAGCTTTGGTGACCAACATTGATGACCAACAATGATTGGTCATGATGGCGTTTCTAGGATAGGGCCAAATGGCCTGATTTTGGTTTTATGTGAAGTTATAGAATGTGTTTTAGCTTTTTTTGGAAGATTAATGCTACAGTCCTAACGAAATTTTGTTGAACATAACAAAGCTAAAATTGTTACTAGGGATGCTAAGCGCAGCGCAGCTACCAAACACGAGAATAATCTTCTCGACTTGCAGCTTCATGGTTTTTCGTTCCACTGCTTCAACGTTTCGACCGCTTAAAAAGCCGGAGAGCAACTTTCAGTAACATGAGTCCAATCTGGGTCTGATGCGTTGCTTAAGTTGCTGTCAACTATAGTTTGCAAACATTTTTGTAGGTATATTTCTCAACAAACTTTGCTATATGTTTCATATACATTATAAAGTCATCTTATATAACTCGAAAAAACAGCATTTACGTACTAAAGTGGAGGCAATATACATACATATTTTTAACTTCTGGCTTAAGCGATAAGAGTTGTAAAAATTGGACGATATACAACACCTTTTACCGTACATTCTGAAAGTATTCGAGAGAGCGCAAGTTTTGCTCTCAATGCATACAAATCGTTGCCAGCGACAATAATTGCTGCTTCTCTCATTGGCCAGTTTATTCAAATGGACTATCTGATTTTTAGAAATCTGGTTGCACTGCTAATCGCAAAGAGAACAACAAGGTTGTTTTCTCATTTGAATTCCGCACGCGGGAGACAAATTTGCAAACATGGCGGACTTTTGTCATATACGAGTTGGTAGACTTTAACTAATAATTTTTACGATCATTTACTTGGTTTGGTAGGAATTACGATTCGCATTAACATTGTTAACGAGTTGAGCTGACATTTCTAATGCGATGTTATGTTTGCTGGGCAACCGTCGCCTTAAACACCTAAAGCCATAAAAAAATCTTACTGCAGGCTTGGATCAGCTCAAGAGTGCTGGCTGCAGCGTAGCTCCACATCATGAGAGTAGGTACTCGTTCGACAAGCAGCTTTCTCCAACCTTCGTATCGGGCTAATCCTCCATCTCCGATGGTATCTCCTGGCTGGCCGTAGACTTTTGGCTGCCTAGCCTCTGCCCTTGCTGGTCCATCTCCGCTAGCTGGTAACTCTAGGTTGGCTCGTCTCGGCGTTAGCTGGTCCCTTTGGCAGCTTTCTGCTCCACTTGCTAACTGCAAGTTCGTTGTATACTGAAAGTACCCCTCTCGAACTAACTTTCTTTCAATATCCAGACGTAGCTGGGCCCACAACCTGTTGAAAACGCTGGTTTCAGTGGTGGAATAGTTTCGTTCGTCTAGTTACTATCATTGTACTCATTACATTAGCGATAGCTATTTTACGCTTTCCACTTCTCATGTTCCCTAACCGAGTAAGTACTCATTTCTCAATAAGTATTCCGATAAATCTACTCATTCTTATCTGCCAACACTGCAGTGTTAATGTTAACCACAGTTTGAGTAGGTTTGCTTTACAGTGTGATGATGAAACATCTGTACCGTCTACATCATCACCAACTGTCATCAGCTTTGCTTCCTCAGCGTGAACAATTGGAAAATGAGGAATCAAAACAGGAACCGCGAAATGTCAAAAACAGTGAGGTCGGGCAGTGCGTGAATCGACCTAATGTTGCTCTCGTCTCGTTAAAACCATTTCTGGGTTTGACTTTCGGTCGTCAATTTTGAAATCAAATGCCCGGATTTTGCTAGGTTTTTATATAAAATGTCCCGGATACGTGCTTAAAAAAATCTTGCACCCTGACGTTACACATCTCGGTCGGAAACTGCGGAAGAACCATCTGAAGGTCTTGAATATTAATTATATTAATAAACTAAAAAATAATCTCCAATAATGCCAGAAATTGGAAATTTTTTACATTAGGTTTTTTGTTTAGTTCAATTTGAAACGGAATCAGAAAAGGGGTAGTCATAAAAGCGGAACGTTAATCAATCAAACGGGAAAATTGCATAACCACAGGGGCTTAGGAACATGACTGGACGAAAAAAAAAATGTATATAAAAAGATTCACCTTCATTCTCTATCAAAGGAAAGCTACAGCTAATATAACAAAAACGTGAGAAAAATGTAAAAGGACCTTTTTTTCGAGAAATTATTATTTTATTGGCATCATAAAGCGTTGGTCCATGTGTTTTTCGATCTAAAAAAAAATGTTGGCCGTTGGATCTGAGAGTAACAACCATTCTTAATAGATTTTTTGAGAAAAAAAAAGATCCTGAATTAGGTTGAAAAGATGAAATATAACCCCGCCCTAAGGCGGAATTATGAACAATAGACTGCCCCAAATTTGTATGGGAAATTCAAAACCTGTGAAATGTTATGCGCTGCAGGTTAAAATTTATTCTAGTCCTAGTACAAGATCTCATGCCAAATTTGGGACGGATCGGATCACGGTAAGGGGTCGCTCAACGAGCCTGAAGTTTGAATGGGATTTTGAGACATTTAGTGGTATGAATAAGGTTTAGCAATTGCTTCAGTAGCTTTTACTTAGCTCGAAATCAATCAAAGCAAAAGTCCAAAGCATTTGCTTAGTTTGGTATGAATAAACATTTGCTTAGCGGATGTGTACTAAAGTCTTAGAACATAGCTTTTGCTTCGAAAAATAGAGCTATCCAACCAGCAGAATCTGAAGTTTTCTAAAGTAAAATGAAAGAAGACGATCAAAAATTGAAAAGTACGGCTAAAGTAGCCTTGAAGTCGACGAAGCGGGTGGTGGGTGTAAGAACGACCGGATTTTTTTGTTAATGCGTGCTCGTATGTTGATGTTTAAAGAAAAATGAATACATATTCGAATATAGTCAAACAACAAATGGCCTAACTTTAATATTTATCATAGCTCTACCACACGTATTCGGATCGGGATAATCCGATGTATAAAAAATAGGCAATAGGCGCGCATCTTAATTTAATTTTTTTTTAAATCTTAGAATTATAAAAAAAATCATATAGATATGGAAGTCTGAATTATGTTTTAAATTATTACAATTTTCTTCCAACTTCAAGCCGATTGGGACTTTTTCCACTATAGCCGGAATTTTTAATTTAGAATATTTACTGATTGATTTGTTTAGTTTCATCTTAGACGAATCATTTCATACAACGACAGGAATATGAAAAAAAAAAAGCTGGATTATCACTCCGACTTTTCTTTATCCATGTTGAAAATGCCTTTTTGAATTGTATTGAAGTGTAATATTGCTAATTTAATAAATTCATGACATTGCTAAAGAATTTTTTATTGGAAAAGTCTGCTACCGAGCATGCTTAGAAAATAAAGCTATTGCTATGAGATTTGTCGAGCAATTGCTTCAGATTTGAGCTTTATTCATACCAAACTAGCTTGTTCTAAAAGTAAAAGCTCCTGACTGAGAAAACAGCTGTCAAAAAAAACTTTATTCATAACAACCGAAGCAATTGCTTTAAGCGACTGCTCGACTGCTCGATTCAGTTTAGCAAAAGCAATTACTAAGTTTTTTTCATACCACCCATTGTGCTCGGAAGAAACATGAAAAACCAGTTGAATACCACCGTAAAAAGGTTAGCCCATTTTTGAAGCCTAATAACTTTTTTTATCTTAACTCTTATTGAAATGCAGTCTTGGGATGAAATATTTTTCATAATTTAAGCTTTTAGAAAAATTGTTTTTAAAAGAACTGGCGGGAACCAAAGTTATTGATGAAAAACTGTTTTTTTTATTGGCATCACAAATCTTCCAGTCATGTTTCTAAGCCCCTGTGGTTATGTAATTTTTTTTTAAATTGTCAAGAATTTTTTTCCACCCTTACTTCTTTCCGAAATATCAGGTGAATATCATCCAAACTCAAATATTAGAAAAACATTAAAAATTGCAATCGAGCGCAACAACAATGGTTAAAATCAGTCATTATTTGACGAAACGGCATGCATTTCACATTGAGTGTACTGGTCGGACATTTAGTCGCCTCATTAAAATAGTGATGAATGTCACCCTTTAAAAAGTTAGCCAATTTTTGAAGCTTAATACCTTTTTTTTCTTAACTTTAATTGAAATGCAACCTTCTGATGAAATATTTGTCATAATTTAGGCTTCAAGAAAACCCATTTTTGAAAGAAATCGGTCGAAGGAGACAAAAGTAATTGAAAAACTGGTTTTTCATGTTCCTCTAGAACAAAATGTCTCAAAATCCCATACAAACTTCAGGCTCGTTGAGCGACCCCTGACCTTCCGGTCTGGCCCAAATTTGGCATGAGATCTTGTACTAGGCCCAGGATCAATTTTAGCCTGCAGCGTATAACATTTCACAGGTTTTAAATTTCCCATACAAATTTGGGGCAGTCTAATGTACATCCTTTCAACTTTCATGTTCATGTTTATCCTTTCAATCCTTAAACTGTCAACATCTCCTGCACATCAAATGTAGGGGACACCCACGTTGTCTTGTTATTTGAAATCCATATTATAAACAAAGATTTTAGATACCTATCTAGCTTTCACATATGTGATTTATGGGATGTGTTGATTTTCGCTAAGCTTAGCCTTGAAACAGCAAATAAAAAGAAGAATACTAGAATGCAAAAGCACGAATTATAAACATTCTACAGGGGTTTTCCCTTGTACACTGAATGAAGTTACCTATAAGCAACTATGTTTTAAGAAAAAAGATAAATTTTAAAATTGCTTAATCATCAAACGACTCAACTTTGTAATGCATGTTTCAACACCTTCCTTAATTTTTTTCCCGAAAATTGGTAGCACAACTGGGGTGCGATAAAAATTTTAGATTAAACGTCACGCTAGTTGCTTACCATAATTCAGCGGATCTAGCGTGGGAGAGCAGCAAGCAGGAAGAAGTCTCCAGCTGCCGTGACCAGACCATGTCCTTTTTACATTGCTGGTCCAGTAAGCCGAACGCTGCCTGGTGGCTCTGTCAGCGCCGCATAAATCTTTATTCCGCTAATTTGTGTGCCTAATTGCAAGACAGGAAGAATATGATAAACGGTGGCAATAAATATAGTGAACGCTGCCTGGACCATAGGCGTTTTCACTACACTACGTGTGATAATCATAAATTATGTGATAATGTGAAACGGAGATTTATAGCGGAAATCTCGTCCTGGAGCGATGGATTTTTTTTTCGTCCATACATATATTCACCCCACATACCATACCATCATAGGTCACTTCCACTTTCGATGATTTCAGCCGTTTTCTTCCGTTGTTTTCGTCATTTCGAAGCCAATGGCCACAACATGAGGGCAGGGAGTCATCAGAGATTCAAACTTTCTCCGCCTCGATATGGCCATAACAAAATGTGGAAGCAGAGCAATAGAATTAATATTTCATCGTCAGCCAATGTGTCGGTCGAGTCAAATTAATGTGACGCCTGGTACTAAAAAAGGACATTTTCTCTTCTCTTTTTAGCACTCCTGGCGGGAACTCTGCGAACATATCAACGGGCCGGGTGTGAGCGGGAGCTGGTCACATTGGGCTGTCCCCGGGGGACGAGCATATCGATTGAGGTGGCCCAGTACGGCCAAAGTGGAGGTAAGAAACGTTTTTGAATAAATATCTAATCCATTCACGGGTGAAAAAGCTGGGGATTTAACATCTGTTGAATTTTTGCTATTTTCCAAATATTCAATTTTTTTTTCAATTATTTAAAAATATCATTTGCCTACATTCAGGCGTTATACAAAATGAGAGTTTTCATAATAGCCAATGAAAGTTTTGCCTAAATTTATAAGATGTACACATTTATTTCACAGTAAAGTTGTCCAAGCTTTTTGCTTTTATATTAAATATCAGCAGTCACATTTAGGGAATACATTAGCTCACCTTTTTTTCTTGTACACAATGCACAGCTTGTTTTCTACATTCAGTCTAGAACAGTTCCTTATCCCCAAAGTGCGAACGCTCTCCAGAGCTCAACTCAAGAATTCTGTCTTAATATAATAAACTTGACATATGTTGAAAAAATATCCTCTACAGTGGTCAATCCCGTTTGGTTCATTCCGACATGGGGGATTCGAGAGATTCTTTCAACGAAATTAATTGCAATTGTGCATACCTCGTAGAATAACTTTCAATCCGAACTGAGAGACAATGTCTTGTGAGTTTTTGAATGCATGGTTTTATAAAGTGGTTTCTCCTGTTTGCCACAATAAAAGGATTCTACTTCCTTCGAAGTGTATTGAGGTTAGTTGCACGTTTTATTGCATTCAATTAGCACAAAATGAATATTTTCTCTAAACGTATTGTTTGTCATAGACAGTGCCGTAGAGCATTGCTAAAAGTGCATTTTCAATTCAATGGTATGGTTAGGATTGTTTTTTACGCAAACTAACAAGTTGCTACGAAAACAATTTGTTTGGTTTCAATTGATTATTTTCCAATTTATAAAACATAATTCTTGTGAATCATTATCACATGCAAAACAATCGTCTGATTTATCAGTTCAGTAATTTGATGATCATCAAACGGTGATTCATAAGCCAAAAACTTCTCCAGCCATAAGGCACAGTATCAAATCACACAGATTGGCGAAATGATAAGATAATCTCAGATAATGACGGATATTATTAACATCCGGCAATCAATTAAATAATTTCCTCTGCGGCTTCAATATCGAGCTCTTCAGTCAACGACGCACATATGTTCGTTAAAGGAGCTCATTTCTCCAGCCAGCAGCAGCGTCATAAAATATTGAGCACACATTCATTATATCCATCAAGCAATCATTTCCCGATATAAATGTTCGCCGTTCTGCGAGTCAAAGTTCAAGCGAGAAAGAAGAAAAAATTGGCGAACGTCGCGATGCAGACTGTGGAGATTTTCTCGCAAAAGAGGGGAAAACCGAAGTCCCGCAGCCTCCGCAAAAAAAACGGAAAAAAGATTTGGTGTCATTAATTTTCAACGACAGGACCATTTTTATCCTTTTTTCCACACTTCAGCCAACATCTCTGAATGGCAAAAGTGTCTCATAAATAAGATTTCCAAATGCCTAGCAAGTTGAACTTTTTCAAGCTCATCACAAACAACTTTTGTGTACTTTCGGTTTTTTTTAAATTTAAATACGAAGAACACCGTGAGCGATGAATAAATTGTTCTGTTATAAAAGTTTGCAGTATCGGTATTCCCAAAGCAAATTGCTTATCTTAACGAAAATCGCTAATTCCAACTGAGAATTTTAAATAATTATGACAAAAAATTTTAAAACATTTACAACCACTGCAGTGCACTGTATTGATTTGAAAAAATACATTTAAATGAATTCGATGGAAAATAAACAAAATTATTTTATTCTTCATCCTTTCCAACAAGCAATGCAGATATTTGCCTAATTAAATTGTTTCACGGCATACATAGCACACGTACTGTGGGTTGGTGATTCAAGCATTTGTAAGATGCTAGCCATCATATCCTCGAAAGTTGTACGCTTAGAGTTACGTAAAAAGGAAACTTTTCGAGGAAACATCAAGTTTCATTAAGATCCTGTGTGTGTACATCTTTCTATTCTTTATGTGAAAATTGGGATCCAATATTTTCCGGTATCATTTTCTATAAATATTTTTAAGGTAGGGCAAATGATCTTGAGCGGAACTAATTGGCTCAATTCGACGCAACTCGGAACAGTTGATCAAGCGGTATGGCTATGGGTTATATTCGAACAAAAAAAATTTCAGATCAGCGGATAGATCTTGGTTTCTGCTTTCTAATGATGATTTTTAGAATATTTTAGAGTAAAACCTAATAACTCTAGAGCTGTTTTACTGAAGTAAGAATTCACGCTGATCTTGAGCGGAACTAAAATATGATCTTGAGCGGAACCATTTTCTTCTGTCAACATCTTTAATAGCTCTTATTCCTAATACTTGTGTAACTGTGAAAACATCAATTAAATTTCATCTTTGAAGATTTTAAAATTCAAAAATTAATGTTTTTACGTTAAAAAATGAAACTTAGCGTTCCAAAGCTGTTCTCAAATATCCGTTCAAATGAATTTCTTGCTTAAAAAAGTCCAATTTTCACTTCGATTCACTGTATCCTATTTTGAAATAATCGATTCTCAAAACTCAAGTTTTAGTTTTTTTTAATCTAAACAAATTAAATTCGTTAGTATATTTGATTGATTTTTTGAATGTGTGTGTTTAGGATCATACTGCCCGAACAACTAATAATAATAATAATAATAATAACTAAGTAATACAAAAGAAGATGCCTTAAATTACAGATTTGGCAACAAAAACTGTACATTGCTGTAAATCAACGTTTTTGAGAAAAAATCTGATTTTTTTTTATTCCCTAATCCCTTAACTCCTTTAGTTTTATTGGAAATTCATGATAAATTTTTATATTTTAGTTGGGAAGTTTACGTTGAAAATCTTTTCATACTTTTTCATTTATATTTTAGTTGGGAAAAATCAGTTAACGTTGAAATTTTTTTGATATTTTTCTAATTCAAAGTAAGAAACCTTCATTTTATATTGACCAAAAAAATTATAATTATGGAAATCCATTCGAAATTTTAAAAAATCTGTGAAATCTGTAAATATTTCAAAATATCGTGTTCTGTGAAATAGATGCTGTGATAAAAGTTTCCTAAAAATTCTGTGAAATAACAGATTTTACTCTGATTTTGGCAACCTTGCTCTAAGCAACTTATTCATAGAATAAAGTTTATAATAAACTCCAGTTTCTTATGAATCACGTTAATATTTATTTATATTCAAAATTTATGGAAACATTAATTATTTAGCACAAGGGAATCGGATAGGATTCCAATACCAGGCCACCAATTGAATCGTGGAGTATTATAAAATAGCTAACCCGGTGTGCTTTGCTACACTTTGTAAAACTGAAGGAATGTGTGTAAAAAACAATTTGAATTTTTGTTTATTTGATAGTTTATCGTTTTCAATTGGAATGTGGACATCTAAAACAATCTCTTTATATGAAAAATACTTCATGAAGTACGAATAGTAATGGCAATGAAGATTGTTCTTATTCTGAAATAATGACTTAACTTTATTGGCTCCATTAGTTCTCGAATTATGCCAAAAATATGTATAAAAGCCTTTCTCCTCCTTCTCGTCGTCTCTCTGAAAGAAAGATTCAAAAACACATTTCTTGTACCCCAAAAATTAAACTTTTTGTGTGCCTAGTTTAGTACGCTGCAGCTGTGACACCAATTAATTAGTTTTTGTTCTATTCGAACTTAATTTTACATCTTTTTTCCCTAAAGCTGATATAATAAGAAATATACAAAGTTACTACATACATTCAGGGGTAAAAAAACTGCGTGTGAGACATTAGGCATAAGGCAGCGCACCTTGCGGTTTATTCCGGAAGCTAGTGGTTCCACTCAAGATCATATTTTACTTTTAAAAACTATGCTATTAATTAATATTCTGATGGAAAACTTGTTACAAAAACCCGAATAATGCTTTTTTATGAATTTTTCTACCATTTTATTCATTGAGAATCAGTTAACAACGGCTAAGGATGACATAAATTGACGTTCAAAGTCAGCGTAGATTGATGAAAATTGCAGCAGAAATGCATATGTTTTTAAATCTTCTAATAACATTATTTCAGTTAATAAATTTTAGCAAAAATGTCAATACTTGTATGAAAAGATCTTGAAAAAGTTTTTTTTCAACAAATTGGTAAGATTAATAAACAATCATTGCCTAGATTTTAGGAAAAATAAATGGTTTCGCTCAAGATCAGATTTTGACTAGTTCCGCTCAAGATCATTTACCCTACGCGAATTTTTAATCGATCCGAAACTCCAGTATCGGGAGAAAAAAAAGTTGTTCCCCCAGAGTGGGAAAGTGTACTATAGTTAAGTGGAGTGATAGTGATTCCACTCGAAGAACAAAAAGCTAGTCTTTTACAGTCCGCTAGCATGGTGTTATCGAACAGTATGATTGAATTCAGGCTTTCAAACTTGGAAAGTTGACAAAATGATAAACACTTAATAGATGGTGTGTTCTAAGTAAGATAGTCAAGCAACGCCCTTTTGTCGGAATTTAATTTGACTTCAGGAGTAAAGCCGAAACAAATGTAAAATTGTCCTTTTGTCAACCCTCTCCCCGCCCTTCGATTAAATTCCAGATGGGGAAATAAAAAAGGGTTAAAAGTATTTTATTGAAAATTTTGATTAATTCTTCGAAAATTCAAATATTTGAACGAGCGAAAAACGAACTGTTGACAATGAAAATTGTAGAATCTTTTGTATTAGAGATTTTTCAAATTTTCGATCTAAACTAATCCGTTTTTTTTATTTTGTAAACTGTGGATTGAATGCAAGTTTGTTGCATGCAAGCTTTTTTTCAATTTGTTCCGATTTATTGAAAATTTTGATCATTTTTTACCATCCCCCCTTGTCATGTTTCAACTCCAAGTGACAAAAGAAGGATTTCAAATTTGTTCCAGCCTAATGAATGACACAGAAAACTATGCCCATTTCAAATGATAAGCAACAAAAAATGCGCAGTAGCTTGAAGATCGGTATAGTGAAAGCCTTGTGTGCACAAAATGCACAAAAATGTATTTTTTTTGAAAAACCTGATTTGATCTGATCTAATCTGATCTGAACTTAAAAAAATCTGCTGATTGCGCCACACAGTGCAGCGTTTTGTGTCCTGCAATGCTTTCAGGTTACTTAATCAATGACCGTTTCCCTGATTTCTGAAAGGAAGAATGGGAGTCTTGATCAGATTGTCTTATTTTGATCATATCTCTCCAGAAAAATAACTTCAAACCGCTCTGTTACATGCGTTTTCTGGCAGCTTGTAATTTCAAGTTCATAGGCTCCAAAAATCAGAACGATACTTAATTCCGTTGATGAATTAGAAGCATTTTAGAGGGATGAAAAAATAGTGATATTTTTAAAGTTAAAGAAGACTTTACTTGATCAAACAAAATCTTAAAATAAAAGGTCCATTGACAATTTTTGGCCATGTTAGTTCCCATTTCACAGTTTAAAAGTGTCAGAAAAAGTGAGTTTTGAAATTTGTCTAAAATCTTATAGTCACAGGGGCCACGCAATCGCGGATTGCGGGAAAACCCCGGGATTTAAAATCTATCGGGAAAATAACGGAAAAAGTCGGGAATTTCTCCAAGAAATCGGGAATTTTCGGCTCAGCTGTACAGTTAATATATTTTAGTGCCTCCAATGCTCCATGAATTCTGCAAAATTGGGAAATTGACACTCCAACCATATTGCAAAAATTAAACTCGATACTTCGAGCAATTCAAAAATGTTTTAATTGTAGGCCAGTTATTAACGAGATCGATAAGACTTTTCCGTTTGTGTTTCTTTACGGTCCTTAATATTTCAACTACCGTTTAACTTTCATCTTCTTTCTTTTTCAAATAAGGTTAATTTCATATACAAAACCAAAAAGGCAAATGTGATTGACGTAAATAACTGATTCTGATCCATACAATTCATAAATGTTGTATCTTGTAGGAATGATTTGTACATTCAACTGAAGTTTATCGAAAAAAAATCGAATTCCGACTATTTGTCTTCCGGTATGAAATGAAAACTCAGCAAATATATTCAGATGAAATATTAAGGAGTAAGAAATGTAAATTTCAGTTGGATGAAACTAACGAGAATCTATCAGGTAATTTGTGACCTATAATATCACAGTGAATTCAAACTAGTTTTTAAACTGAATAAACGTCTTGAAAACCAATCTATTTTCTTGAAAAGCTTTTGGTTTTACAACGTTTATGAAATAAATTGAAACGAGGGTCCTGAAATAAACAATGATTGCTTACAACACGATATTGAAATATTACCATCGTTGAGACTTGAATTTACTTATTTGCGGCTGTTTTGTTTTTGAAATGTGCCATTCAATCAAAATGAGGTTTACTACATTACGTACCTTTTGAACATATTCATCTCTAAATACAGAGCAGCTCTATTCTTGAAAAAGCAGTAAGCTTCAGATGGTAGATTACTTATTTTCTCTAACATCATCACTTCTTTCAAAAATTCATGAAATACCAAAATCGGTACCAATTTTGTTGAGTTCCAAACTTTGCACATTTTCTCATTGAACTTAGGCATTTTCCAAAAGTTATTATTGATTTTAAAATTGGTTTCTTGATAGCGAGACATAAAAATGCGCAGTGAAGTAATATTTGAAATCTTTTTAAAAATGTCATGATTTGGGTTTTGTTAAAAAAAATATGATTAAATCGTTCATCAAAATTAGAAAATAGAACTTTTGAGACGTATGTTTTTCGTTAATGAAAATTGGGAATTTTCGTGCGACCATGCGGGAAGAAATCGGGAAAATGCGGGATATGAAATATTGAAGTTGAGTGGCTACCCTGTAGACATTGCATATTTGTAGACACTTTTTTATGATTGTTTGACAAAATTAATTTTTTGAGTATTTGTTTAAATTGATTGATATTAGTTATTGGGTAAATATAAATAATTTCGTACTATGCGATGATCACGATCCAGGGGTCAATTGATCCCATTCAGAACATTTTTGGAAACCTTTTTTGGAAAAAAATGAGAATTTATCATTGCTTAAAAAATATGGCAATATGAAATTCATGTTATACAATTGATATATTAAAACTAATAAGTTTGTAAAATTTTTTCCATGTAATAGTAATGAAAGTGATGAAAAAATATCTCCAAGTCACATTTTGTTAACTCATTCCTTGGCGTTCAGTTCAGTCTTGTCTTTTTGTTTCTCACATGACAAAAATATGATAAAATATAAGAGTATAATATGAACTTCATGAGGCAATATTTTGAAAACACTTGTAAACTCTTGTTTTTTTTAGGAAAAAGTTTTGCAAAATGTATCCGATGGGTTTGATTGATCCCTTGAGTCAAAAAAATATATTTTTCTACGTGAATAGAAATGTTCATCCAATATTTATCTGTTATAATGGACTCAAAATACTGCATTCATCCAAAAACAAGAAAATTGCGCCTTAAAGTATGCAATGCTTATAGGATAGTAGAAAAACTTTAAAAGTTCTCTTTGTCTAATACTTACAAACTGTGAAATGAGAACAAATACAGCAAAAACAGTCAATAGGCCTTTTATTTCATTACAAATGTTATGCTGATATGCAATATCCTCCGAGAAACCAATTTCAACTAAATTTTATTAAGTGTTTTTTTGTCTAAATGCTCAACACAACACAACACAACAGGAGCAATGAATTAAAAAGTTAATTTCGACTAATTTGAGTACCTTGAATCTGAATATGCATGATTTCTATCAGCTTTTGTTATTAAAATGACTTTTGAAAATAAGTGAAAAGTATTTGAGAAATTCCTGCATTGTTTATACAAAAACTTAAATCAAAAACCTATCATTCAAAAACCAAAGTTTTAAATGAATTATCAACTTTCCTCAGGAATTCAAGTAATTTTAAGTTCTACGAGAAAAGTTATAGATCTTTTATGTTTTTCTTTTTTAATTTTTTCATTTATAAATTTTTTAAGAAGTTTTAAACTAAACTGAATTTTAGATATTTTTAAGAAAACATGTAATCTTTTTGCAGGTTTCAACAAATGTGTTAAATGAAGTCAAGTTTTTTACACTTTCTACAGTTATGTTAAAAGTACTTGTAATGATATCTTTCCATTTTTTACATTTTTCTGTTCTTGCATCATTTTCATCATAATAATATACGTTAATTGGATGAAGTATGATAAACAGAATCAGAATCAGATTTTTTCGTATATGTAGGTTTGTTAGTTAATCAGTTATCAATGTTTGATTTGACTTAAAACTGATACATTTTAAAATTGCTTATCACCAAACTCTAAGTGTTGGACCAAATTTGATAAAAGATTCGATACAGAACGCTTAAATCTACCTAATCAATCATTGAAAAATCAAATAAATTATGTAAATTCTTGTGGTGAAGCGTGTTAATTAAAAAAAACTCCTCAAATGTTTTAAAAACTTATCTTTTTCATTTTCATGTTTTATTTAAATTTTCAAATAAATTAACGGAATTTTAAAGTACAGTTTTTTATTAACTTGCCGAATTTTTTAGTCAAAATACTCAAATTTAAGAAATAATTTAACAAATTTGTTTTTGTTTTAAATTCTGAAATTTTTCAATAAGCCCTTAAGTCTTAATTTAATAGAATAAGAAAAACAAAGTTTCAACCTTCTGTTCTTTCCAGGACCCAATATTTCAATCAAAAGTGATAAAATACTCAAAGCTAGAATATTTTAAACTTTAAAACTTATGATTGAAAATTTTAAAACTTTTCATCAATTTTTTATGAATCAATCATGATTTTTTAATTTATCTTTAAAAGTTTGAAAAGTGATTTGAAGTTGGTAGCAACTTAAAACTTAATTTTAATGCGAAATGTTAATTATCTTTGTATTTGCTTTGTTCTTACAATATTTGTTGTAACTTGGAACTCCTTATCTTTCAATTTTTATCAGTTTTCATTGATCATTCATGAAATTACCCATTTCCTAACATTTCCTTGAAGTTTAATTGAACATGAAGTTATTATTTTGAACTTCAAAAATGAACAACAAAAATGAATGGCTTAAATCATTTATTTTTCTATAAATAGGTTTTTTCGCTGACTTCTTTTCAAATAATAAAAATCATATCTATTCTTCTTTCTATCAAATTAAATTAATTCATCAATCATTGAACAGATTCTTCAAATTTCCATTTGGTTTTTTCAGTAATCAAAAATTAACATTTTTAATCGCGATTGTTTTTTTTAAATTCAAAATACAACAGCAGAATTTTTCAATCACCTATCAGTTGAAAACGAAAAACAGAATTTTAATTAAGATGAGTAAAAACTAACAATTATGATCATTTTCCTAAAAGCTAATTATGGGTAGTTTTTTACCCAATTCGATATTTTTTTATGAATCCAGATTTCTTTCAAGCTCTGTGTTTTGGAAACGTTGATTTTAAATTAACTTAGAAATTCTTTTGAAACAAATTTCTAGTTCAGAATAAGGAAAATAATTTAAAAAAAAATTATCAATGACTTACCGAACATTTGAAACTTTCATTCTGGTATGATTTGAAATTTTTGTTTTTTTTATCAATACAATTTATTTTTAATTTGTGTGGTAATCATGAGTGGAAAATGGTGTTAGAAATTTCTTTCCTTTTTTATTGTTTATTTTTGGTATTGCTATTATTTTTAGCTAAATTTGAAATTCGAAACCCCCACCCCCCTCCCCCCATGGACGGCCCTTCGCACGGGCCTGCCTTGGACCATATGTTTTTCGAACTATAAAGACGAATAACAGTAAGGTCCAAGAGTTACATCCATTTTTGATTGATTTTTCGAGAGACAAAATTATCTTAAGATAGGTAGAAGACAAAAAACCGACAAATATGTACAATATTTATTTCGTATTAGTTGAAATAACATAGTTATTTATTGATTTTTTTTTTACTGTAATTGTGCAAAAATAAAGCCATAAGTCTATTTTAATATTTATGTTGAAAATTTTGGTCGAATAGTTGGTGTGAGTAAATCTACAACTAAAACAGCAATGAAAACTTAGTTCTTAGCCTCTGCAGTTATGGAATTTAAAAATAATTGTCAATTTTTTTTTACTGAAAGTAGAAGTTTTTCCTAGACCATTGAAAAATGCTTCAAGGAAGCTTAAGAGAAGATTTGTACCACAAAGAGTTGGTTTTCTTATGGACTTTTTTTGACAAGTGCGGAACGAAATAACACGTTAGTTTTATTTCCATAAAAAAAAAATCAATACCTCCGGAGTAAATCACCAAAAAAATAAAGAACAAATTTTACATTTTAACAGCATCTCCTTCTTGAATGCCGAAGTCGTGCCACTTTTGCGCTTCTGAAAACGTGGCGAATTAACTAGTGGTAGGTAATTTCTGAAAAGCTCTGGCAAAAGCTGCCAGTGACGATTATTCTCACCCGATGGACCAATCAGGGTGACTGGGAAACGGGCTTCAAGGAAGGGAAAACTAATAATTGTTCGGTTTATTTAATTATTTTATTACGTTTTCCCTTTGCTTGGATCTTCATCTTCGGCAGCGCTGCCCGGGAGAAACTAAGGAAAATGTCATTATTGCTTTTTTCTTCTGTTTGGTTTCGGGAAAGAAATCGAGAGGAATAGTTCTCGCTCGTCTCGTCAGCTTGGAAGGATTGGAACAGACTGGAATCCTGCAATCGGTACGTTTCCGCGTATAAATGGGAAACAATCAGACTCCCCGGAAATTGTTGTAGAACCGCACAATCTCATAAAATTGGCGATAAAATATGAAATCAATTTTGCTTCGCTTTGGTGAATCCAATTATACCACATAAAAACACGGATTGTGTTGTCGTTTGCCATTTGGTTGGTTCGATGTCCAGATTCGACGCCACGACGCTTTTTTGTTGGGTTTGCCTACAGGCGTCCAAATGCCGCCTTGGAATGGAATCGCCGGAAACAGTACGTTCCCAATAACTGCAATTCACTAAGCATCAACCATTAAGACTGCCAAGAGCAATATTGTAGACCAGGCGGCGTACAACAATCGGAATAATGATTCACTCAATGAGTGGTGATTTGGTGTTGATCGGAGAGCTTAACTTCTGGAGCGTGACGTGACAGTCATTGGGGATAGACATACTCGATTCCTGGCGGTCTACGGCATACTGAAAGTGTATTTTATTATAATAAGTACTTCTTCGTGCCTGAGTTCCGATGAAGTTTTGATTGCAGGAAATAAAAAAAGTTACATCCATCCATCAAACAATAGACATAATGGTGGTTTTGTGAAAGTTCATTGTTTTCTTGAAATTTATCGATGAGCGATAATCATTGTAAGACATCTTATTCAAAATTTTTTTTTTTAATTAAAAAAAATAAATAAGCAAAACTTTACATGTTGCTAAACCATGCCTCTTAATTAAAAAATAAGTTTAACTGTAAACAGTCAGATCATTCATCTGGATAATCGATTTAAGTAACATTAGCCGACAGAAAAAAAAAGCTTTTAAAAATGACCTTTTACCCTTTCATTCATCTTTTTGCCTTCCTTACAGAAAGGTATAGTTATCGGTCGGTTTGGGAGATCCTTAATTATTTATACCTTTATAGGTACCGAATCAGCTCGATAAGTTTAGACGATGATTTTTTTCCTCTTCCATGTATAAAAAAAGAAAAAAAAACAAAATAGTTTGAAAATAAAATTTTCATATTAAATATCAAAAAATGATCACTGTAAAAACGTGTCCATTTGGCTTTCCATCAACACCCAGCAATCACTCATCAAGATGAGCGTTAATATGACGTCAAATTGTACATGACGTCATATACACGATGGGCGCGCTCGCTGTGTATAGTGGTAAAATTTTCAGCCTCCACTCCCACTCATGATGTCATCATGATGACAAACGAGCGGGAGGAAGGAGTAGGAGGAATAAATAAATTTTAAATCATTAACTTTTTTTTTATGTTTTATTAACAACACTTTACCATCCTTATGGCATTCGTGTCGACAAAATCATTAACTAAAAATTTATTTATATACCAGTTCAGGATTAACCTAACCGGTTTCAAAAATTTTGGAGTCGAAGCTCCATAACCATATTATAATAATATGGATTTTCATAAATGGGGTACGACCCCGAATGTATTAAAATCTTAGAGAGCGACTAGACTCCCACATCGCATGGAACTAAAGCGATGGTTACTTCGACGCTTCGCCCAACGCTATAATCTATATAGCTCTGTGAAGAAGAATACTTTCTTTCAAACGCTTACTACTGGAGCTCTGAGAAACAGTATTGGAATTAAAACAAAATTTACTTTAATTCGGAATCTTTAATTTAAGTATTAATTCAACGTTTGACTGCAAATTGAACTTAAAAACCCGATTTAATACACTTAACAGTGGATAGTAGCCTTTCTTACAGTCTATAAATTATATTTGGATACACATGACACAAAATAATAAATAAATGATAGTTTTATATATTCAGAGTTATAATTAAAGGATATCGAACGCAATAAATCCTAAATGAATTTAAGAAATTAAGATTCAAAATTTTGTATAGGATGAAGGTATCTTGAAATAATTATAGTTTTCACATAAATAATAACATAATAGTAAACTAATTGAAAATTTTGGAATGATTGAGTTCTGGAATATCTTGTATGATTCCGTTGATTCCGCTTCTATGATATTATGATCTTATATCTATAAAATAAAAGAGGTCTAAAAATAGTATACAAGAAAGAATGCCCCTGAAAGGTATGCTGAAAACTTTTATTTCTATGTTGATTCATTTTAGTAAAGGGCGAAAGCTGTTTCGAAAAAATCGCGTTGGAGGTAATTAGGTTTAAAATGTAGGTCTTCAAACGGTACTTTTTCACCCAGCTGACAATTCGATTTTTTAACATTTGGCCGCACGCCCTTTTGAAAAAAATGATACTACTGCTGCTCTCATGCTGGGTACTCGCTAACTTTCAGCTACTCAGTTCAGAGTGGCGGTTACTCAGTTGTCGCCAAAACCGCACCTACTCAGTTCTGACTAAACGGCTTTTACTCAGAACTGACTAACAGCCCTTTTCGCGACAACTGAGTCATGGTTACTCAGAATGCGCGAATAATTCTGAAGCGGTTTTTGGCCGCTTGTATTATTATTCAGACAAATGATGGATTTGTTGATTGATGAATAATAAAAGTCAAAATATTGTTCATACACCTTTATTTAAAAAAAAATCCGCAAACTTTTTGAATTTTTTTTTTGCCCGTCTGGTTTCGTCTCCCGGGCCGGGACCCATTTGGCTGGTAAACGGTGGATAATGTGCAACACGAGACCCCATAGTGGTCATATCACCTCTTATTCACAATCCTATCTCTACCTCCCCGCGGTGCCGGCTGGGGTGCGAGTAACCTAAGCGGAGATCGGGTACCCAACCCCGGTGGATGCTTTGGTCGCATGCAGACTGAGAAGGTGGCCGCATGCGTCTGTTCCCCAGGTCAGGGGCGGCGTGCAACAACAACCGAGCGTCTGTTCTCCAGGTCAGGGGCGGCTCAAACAGCGTCTGTCTTGCAGCAAGCGGCTGAATTTATGAAATGCGGCTCCCGCCAGCTAAGTCCAAGATGGCAGCCCCATCGCGGGATAGGGACTTTAGGCTAACAACCTACTGCTCCCGATTTGAAATTGTTACGGAATCCGAAAGAAATGACCGATCTGGAACTTTGGCGACGACTTTTAGCATGAAAACACGGACACGAATTGGAACTTGGAATGTTTTAACCCTTGCCCAACAAGGCAAACTGGAACAACTTGCTAGAGAGGCTAGCCGCTTCAAGCTTGAAATTCTGGGACTGAGCGAAGTCCGTTGGCCTAATACTAGAGAACACAAGACACAATCCGGGCAAGTCCTGCTTTACTCTGGCATACGAGGAAAACATGCTACTCGGTAACGAGGAGTTGGTTTCCTGTTAAGCCCGCAGGCCTACGCGGCCCTCATTAGATGGGAACCGATAAATGAAAGAATAATCGTAGCCAGATTTAGAACACGGGTTAGAAACCTTACAATGGTCCAGTGTTATGCGCCAACTGACGTTGCCGACTTGCAGGAGAAAGAGCAGTTTTACAGTCAACTGAACAGCGTGGTAGAGAAAATTCCGAAGGGTGACATTCAAATCCATTTGGGCGACTTCAACGCAAAGATTGGCTCCGACAATCAGGACCTTGAGCGCATCATGGGGCGCCATGGCATAGGACAGATGAGCGAAAACGGAGAGCTGTTTGTAGAATTTTGTGGCAACAACAACATGGTGATTGGTGGATCGCTCTTCCCCCATCGACCAGCACATAAGGTCACTTGGGTATCCCGAGATGGCCGAACAGAAAATCAAATTGACCACATCTGCATCAGCCGAAAATGGAGAAGAAGCCTTCTTGATGTCCGCAACAAGCGAAGCGCAGACATTGCATCTGACCATCACCTCGTCTTTGGCGAGATACGACTGAGAGCTGCGCGTGTCCAATGGCGCGAGGAGAAAGTCGGGTGTCGATACGACGTCCGCCGGTTGGAGAATCCAGAGGTGAAAAGGGCATACGTTGAACAGCTAGAATCCCGAGCCTCGGAGCTGCCGACAGACGGAACAGTCGAAGAACAGTGGTGTGGAATCAAGAATGCCTTTATCACGACGAGCCATGGTACTCTCGGTAAAGTTTGTGGAAGAAGTAGTGAATGGATGTCGGATGAAACTTGGAGGATGGTCGATGATCGGAGAAAGGCGAAAGTCGGAATTGAGCAGGCATGTACCGGGTCAGCCAAAGCAGCCGCCCGCTTACGATATGCGGAGCTGGAAAAGGCAGTTAAACGAGCTTGTAGACGAGACAAGAGAGCCTGGACAAACTCCCTAGCCGAAGAGGGGGAAAGAGCCGCCACCAATGGAGATATACGATTACTTTATGACATTTCTCGCCGCCTCAGTGGTGCAAGGACTAATGCAAGAATGCCGCTGAAAGACCGAGCAGGTCAGTTATTGACCGATCGAACAGATCAGCTCAAACGATGGACTGAGCACTTCGAACAACTCTTCCGAGTCACGAATAGCGATGGCCAACAAAACCCGCAGCTCGAAGCGCCAACAGTAAGTCGCATTAATGGCGTCAACTCGGAAGCGCCCTCGCTGGCTGAAATAGAAGCGGCAATCAAAAACATGAAATCCAACAAAGCACCTGGGATCGATTGCATCCCTGCTGAAATGCTGAAAGCCGACCCTGCCCTATCAGCACAAATGTTGCACCGTCTTTTTGCTGACATCTGGGATACTGCAACATTCCCGGCCGACTGGATGCAGGGTATCCTCGTAAAGGTCCCGAAGAAAGGAGACCTGACCTGACAGAGTGCGGTAACTGGCGAGGCATAACGTTGATCTGTACAACCCTCAAAGTACTCTGCAAAGTGATTCTGAACAGGATCCAGGAGAAAATCGACGCTACACTCCGACGGCAACAAACTGGATTCCGATCCGGACGATCATGTGTGGACCACATCACAACGCTACGAATCATACTGGAACAAATCTACGAATTCCAGGACTCTCTTCTGCTGGTGTTCGTTGATTTCGAAAAAGCATTCGACCGACTTAACCATGAAAACATCTGGGCGGTTCTAAGGCGACGAGGGGTCCCAGAGAAACTAGTCCATCTCATCGAAGTACAGTACGAGGCATTTTCGTGCAAAGTCTTGCACGACGGTGTCTTGTCCGAACCAATCCCGGTAACTGCTGGATGTATTCTATCACCGCTACTTTTTCTAATCGTAATGGATGAGATTCTGATTGGATCGATTGACTGTGCACCGAACCGAGGATTGCCGTGGAATCCTTCAACAATGGAGCAACTGAACGACCTTGACCTGGCTGACGATATTGTTTTGCTCGCCCAAACACAACCAGATATGCAGAGCAAACTCGACGACCTCACCGAAAGTTCCAAGGCAGCAGGTCTCAAAGTCAATGTCGGAAAGACCAAGTCGATGGAGATCAACACAGGAAATCCCTCCAGTTTCATGGTAGCTGGGCAACAAGTTGAGAAAGTGGAGTGCTTCCAGTATCTTGGTAGCCAGATAACGCCTGATGGTGGTACCAGAAAAGACATCGAAACCCGGATCAGAAAGGCCCGATTTGCGTATGCGAGTCTCCGAAACATCTGACGGTCACGCCAGATCTCTCTACGAACGAAAATCCGAATCTTCAACTCAAACGTCAAATCCTTATTGCTGTACGGGTGCGAAACTTGGTGCACATATGCGGTAACGACGCGAAAACTGCAAGTATTTGTAAACCGCTGCCTGCGGAATATCATCCGCGCTTGGTGGCCTGGCAACTGGATCTCGAATGAGGAACTACATCGCCGGTGTCATCAAAGGGCGCTAGAAATCGAGATTCGGGAACGTAAGTGGAGATGGATTGGGCATACGCTGCGAAGAGATGAAAACGAGATTTGCAGAGAGGCGCTAGATTGGAATCCAGAAGGTCATCGAAGAAGAGGCAGACCCAGAAACTCGTGGCCGCGAAGCCTAGCCGCTGAAATCCGAACTGTCGACGAGAATCTTGACTGGGACCAAGTGAAGACGCTGGCTCCGAATCGTCAACAGTGGAGGTCTTTAACCACGGCCCTATGCACCGGAGGATCGGCGCGGAATCATTAAGTAAGTAAAGGCCGGGACCCATTATGCCGTACTAGATGGCAAATCTATTTGGACCATCATCACTTCGTCGCAGAATTCTGTAATATAAATAAAACCGTATCAACATCTAGAAATTACCTTTAAAATCAATATATTCACCATGTAAAATTTCAAGTTTTTGCTGCACAAAACCAACCAAGTTCAACCGCCTCGCACAAACTGTTCAACATTTACTCAGTTGTCGCCTTCAAGCACTCGAGTTCTCTAAGTGGCGAATTTCCTGCCGTCTGAGTAATCTTTCCGCTGATTTCTGAGTTCATTAAGATCAGCCGTCGGCTGCTTCATACATGTGGCGACGTCTGAGTGAAGGGTAGCCGGGCTCTGAGTATTTCAAATTTAGCGAGCAGGGAAAATAGAATCTTATTGGAAAAAATAATGTGATACTGGGATCAACTCATCTAGCAGTAGCATGTATCCTGACAAGTTAAAAACAAAAATCAAAAATAAATATTTTAAATATTGTCGATAATAAGTTTTTGCATCATTCAATTCCACTTGCAGTATCAAATGTTCCTTTTCTATGAATTAACTGACATATAATCGTTTTTCAATTCAATTGGATAGTTTCATCATCATTACAATTTTCATTCTGTTTGTCTATAATTTTATATCTTTCATTTGATAGTATTTCTTATAAAGTTTAATACTAAAAAAAATAAAAAATTAAAAAAATTAAAAAGTATACAAAATAGACAAAATTGACAAAATTTACAAAAATAACTAAATTGAGACCAAATTTACAAAATTGGACTCAATTGACAAACTGAGCTAAATTGACTATACGACAAAAATGAAAAAAAATCTATGTTGACAAAGTTGCGAAATTGAAATAGTTGACAAAATTGCAAAGTTGTCCAAATTTAGACAATTGACAAAATTGACGAAACTGACTAAATTTACTGAATTTACTAAATTGACTACCTCTGCCAAATTGACAAAATAGCCTAGATTGACTTAATTCACAAAATTGATAAAACTATCCAAATGGACAAAATTGACAAGATTTACAAAAATTGGAAAAATTACAACTTACTTACTTACTTAATGATCCCGCGCCGATCCTCCGGTGCATAGGGCCGTGGTAAAAGACCTCCACTGTTGACGATCCGGAGCCAGCGTCTTCACCTGGTCCCAGTCAAGATTCTCGTCGACAGTTCGGATTTCAGCGGCTAGGCTTCGCCGCCACGAATTTCTGGGTCGGCCTCTTCTTCGATGACCTTCTGGATTCCAATCTAGCGCCTCTCTGCAAATCTCGTTTTCATCTCTTCGCAGCGTGTGCCCAATCCATCTCCACTTACGTTCCCGAATCTCGATTTCTAGCGCCTTTTGATGACACCGGCGATGTAGTTCCTCATTCGAGATCCAGTTGCCAGGCCACCAAGCGCGGATGATATTCCGCAGGCAGCGGTTTACAAATACTTGCAGTTTTCGCGTCGTTACCGCATATGTGCACCAAGTTCCGCACCCGTACAGCAATAGGGGAGAATGAGGATACTTGATCCCTGGGGATACTTGATTCCTTAGCTATATCTCGAAACTGGAATGTCTTACAAAGATCAAATGTTCTAGAAAAATGTGCCAAAATGAGCAAAATAACAATGCTAGTAGTTTAAAATTTTTTTACATATTTATTGTTTGAGTAATTGAACTTTGTTTAAAAAATTTCACAAAATGTAACTTGAAGATCTTTTTGCATCACTTTAAAATGTTCCTTACATGGGAAAATTATGAAAAAAATATTTGTTCCAATGTATCAATCTTTCGAGCGTAAAATGAACTTCATAATGCCGTATTTTCAAAGCAATGGAAAACTCTCAACTTTTTTCAGAAAAAGTTTTCTAAAATGTCGATTATGGGTACAATTGATCCCTAGAGTTGGGTTAAAATTGATCCCCCTTCCAAACGGCATATTCTTCTTCTGAATTGATCGTTATGATTGCTGATTACGAAATTACTAATATTTATCCAAAAACTAATATTTATCCAACAATTGTCTGAAGAAAAGAGCAAAAATAATTGATTTTCTCTTAATTATAAAAAATAGCGCCTTTAAGTATGCAATGTAATTAGCGTTGAGACAAAGTTATAGAATTTTCTTCTTATGTCTGCTTTAAATTGTGAAATGAGAACAAACATGACCAAAATAGTCAATTAACATTTTATCTTGGGGTTTTGTTTGATTTTTATACAAGGATTAGGGCTTCCTGAATAAAAGATCTAGTCTCCTTCAATAGGGGATCAAATCTCCCCTAACTTCAGAAAAATCGCAATTTTTTTACTCCCACGAAAATGCTTCTAGTTCCTCAACGGGTTCAAGTATCGTTCTAATTTTTGGAGCATAGAAACTTGAAGTTACAAGCTGTCAGAAAATGTCAAAGACGGCGAGTTGCTAAATTTTTCCAAAAAGATATGGTGAAAATAAGAAAAAGGGATCAAGTATCCCCACTCTCCCCTACGGATTTGACGCTTGAGTTGAAGATTCGGATTTTTGTTCGTAGAGAGATTTGGCGTGACCGCCAGATGTTTCGGAGACTCGCAAACGCAAATCGGGCCTTTCTGATCCGTGTTTCGATGTCTTTTCTGGTACCACCATCAGGCGTAATCTGGCTACCAAGATACTGGAAGCACTCCACTTTCTCAACTTGTTGCCCACTTACCATGAAACTGGAGGGATTTCCTGTGTTGATCTCCATCGACTTGGTCTTTCCGACATTGACTTTGAGACCTGCTGCCTTGGAACTTTCGGTGAGGTCGTCGAGTTTGCTCTGCATATCTGGTTGTGTTTGGGCGAGCAAAACAATATCGTCAGCCAGGTCAAGGTCAAGGAAAAATTACAAAATTAACAAAATTTATAAAATTGAAAAAATTAACAGAATTGAACAAATTGACAAAAATGATAAAATAGACATGATTGACAAAATGACAAAATTGAAAATATTGACATTTCCAAGTTGTCAAAATGTTTAATATCTATAGTTAATTCGATCGATTATAGCAATCTACGTTGAAGCATCATATTTAAGTCTAGTAGTTGTGAATTTACTTAATTTTTTTCCATTTATTCGCTTCCTTTACTTGAGAGGTTGAATTATTTGAAACACATGGTCAGGCATCTTTTTTTAAAATTATACTCTTCATTTTTAGCCCTCTTCTATTTTATAGATCATAACGTCATAGAAACGGGATCATACAAGATGTTCCAGAACTCAATCATTCAAAAATTTTCAATTAGTTTACAATTATGTTATTATTCATGTGAAAATTATAATTATTTCAAAATACCTTCATCCTATAAAAAAAATTGAATCTTCATTTCTTAAATTCATTTAGGATTTACTACGTTAGAAATACTTTAATCATTACTCAGAATTTATAAATCTATCATTTATTTATTATTTTGTGTCATGTGTATCCAAATATAATTTATAGACTGTAAGGAAGGCTACAATCCACTGTTAAGTGTATTAAGGGGGGGGTAGGGTCTAACACTTTCAAAAAATCGATTTTTTTTTTTATTTTCTTATTGTAAAACATTTCAAGAATGTTGTGTCAAATTTTCAAGTCAATTGAAGCAAAACTGTAGAAGTTATAGGCCTTTATCTCCTCCTATCTAATACTGCAAGAAAGCAAGAGCAGAAACTTCAAACGCGTTTTTCTCGAAAGCACATTTTTAAAGTCCGTGGACATCGTCATTTGAAAACTACTTATCCGATTCTTTTCAAATTTGGAACATAGTTTCTACATTTAAAATACCAGACCCCAACGTTTTTCTTTTTTGATTTTTTTACTTTGGGGAGATTTTATAGGTGAAAAATGGCGGATTTTTAAGTGAAAAATCGTAGTTTTTACTTCAAACAGCCACAAAAATTTCATAAAAATATTTTTAAGTTAAATAAAAACGTTGGGGTCCAGAAAAACATCTATTAAAAATATTTTGCTCTGATTTTTTGAATTCAGGTGATTCTGTGCTGAGATACAGTGTCCACCGCAAATCCTGTTTTCTAAGAGGCATCCTCGAAAATGCTCCGTCACCGGCTCATTTTTCAATATTTTTCTACGAAAAAATTACTAAATGTTCTTTTAACAATGCTTTGTATAATGCAAAAAAATTTAATACATTTGTTTGAACGATAGCTCTAGAAAAAAATCGTGAAAATGGTGTTTTTTATACCCGTTAGACCCTACCCCCCCTTAAATCGGGTTTTTTGTTTTTTAATTTATCAAAACTTAATATCCTTGATAGAGTATTTACACCGTAGAGTGTAATGATTCTGGCCAAAACATTGCGAAAACTTTCCGTTATCTTTTACGAAAGGACATTTATGAATATTTCATTCATAAAACAAACTACCAAAAATCGTTTCATTGGAAAAAGCCATCTCTGTCTCTCTCCCTCCGGTACTCGGGTTGATTAAAATATAATAACTCATGCCTGACTGATTGGTTTGCTCCAGACAAACAAGCCTTTCTCAACTTTGAGACGAAGGTCATCGAGCCGTGTTATTGATTTGCACCGGTTTTTGTGGAAAGTGCGTTAATTAGCTCAGCTCGTACGTACACCGGAGTGAGTCCCCCAAAAGTCAAAAACTGTACAAGTCCCGAAAACTTTTCTGTGTACTTTGTACGCACCGTTGGTGATGCTGTGACGACGAATCGCTGGACCGACCGGTGAATGGCCGGGGGACACGAAAAAAGATCAAAGCATACCTTCGCAGAACTTCGAATGGATGGTCAGATTGAAACAGATTCGAAAATAAGTTATTAGGGAGCTTTCAGACTCTTAATGGTGTTTTTATTGATTCGCTATCCCGAATCTACCTGGAAGCAGCAATGTCAACATAGGGACATTAGAAAATTATGCTTTAGATTTTATAAAATATGGACGTAGAAATTTTGGATTTATTAAAATTTTTAGAATGGATTTTTGTCATTGATGGATTATTTGATCCGAATAATCTCATTGATCGTGTTGTGAACCTGCGAATTTAAAACGGCCATACAAATTTTCTTTTTTTTTTGACATCGTTTACGTTGATGTTTAAGCATTCAAAATTATGAGCCTACAACAAATTCGTCCAGGAACTATCCTAACACTTGGGAAAATTTATTGAAAAACTCACTGTCATGTGTAACACGTGCATGTGCTCTTTTATCTTTCATGAACTAAAAGTGAGCGAATAATTCCGTCAGTTTTTCAAAAAGTTTGGAGCACTTAATTTAAGCTTTGATTTTGCCGTTCGTCGTAACAACGAACAACCGTTATTTCTCACTCTTTCTATGGTATAGAGTCTATAAGCATGAGGTGGATTTTTATTAACTACCGTCATATGTAATTTTGCAACTGATCTACATTATTTACACCCTTCATCAGATGGAGATATTTCAGAAATTTTTCAACAGTGCGAGTCAACCCCCTCCACTAAACCGGTACCAAGTCAAGAACGGGGGTTGGGGACTTGCTGGTTGTCTTTCTTCACGCTTGAAATGATTGCCGCCGTGAAGTTTTCCCATTCTTCAAAACACGACGACAGCAGCCAGCGACAAGGTCGGTTTTTCCCGAGAATAAATAATGAAAAATTAATTTCAAACTTGTGTTTACTCGAGTGTTTTTGCCAAAGGGTTTTGCGCAATCGAAGCGCCACCGACGACCCACCAAGGAAAACAAACGGCAAAGACGGAGCAAAAAAAATCCTGATACAGTGGGGATGTGGTGCAAAACATGCTTTCGTTAAATTTGTTTAAAGAATTTATGTTAAAAAATTTCGAGTTTATAAACATCAGATCACCAAGATCAAGGTAGTCTTTGTGAAAGTCAACGCGAATTTCAAGTTGAAAATTTCATTCCGAAATGGCGTCTAATAACGGAAAGTTTGACTTTGTGGAGCAATATGTGACCGACAAGTACCAACCCTAAATGGAAGACCTCGCCACTAAACCAATCGGTCCAAATCATGATTCAAGAATGGGAAATATGGGAAGGGCGTTTCTGTCAATTTTGCATAGGATTGTCACAATTCCGATTCCAGATTAGCAATCCTTTTCATTTTACAAATGAAGCGTTGAAGTGCGATTGGGATATTGAAATGCGTTGAAATTTTTGTTTTTGCGAATGTCGGCTGCCAAAGCTGGCACTTGGCAGAATGTTCGTTAAAAGCATGAAAATATTGTAATCCCGACTGTCATCGCTAATAGTTTCCTCTATGAGTACCCTCAGCAAGCTTTCATCTCCATTTTCAAGGACGTCTACTTCGTAGGCAGAACACAGATTTTCGAATATACCAGGCCACGTCTTAAACAGCAATTCGGCTTTGGTGGGAAATCGAAATTTGAAATCTATATGTATTAGTCCATAAGAATAGGAGCGCCGCAGGAAACCAAGAGATTCGGCGATGGTACTTCACTTGCCAAGTTGATTCAGCGTTTAGTCGCCGCGCTGTCTGGCATTCCTTCAGGACACGTGTTTCGGGTCGTTGCGTTTAAGATTAAGCAACGCCTCAGTTCAACTCATATGCGTTTTGATATTTGTCGATATGTCGTCTTTCTGAGAGAATGGTGTCAATCCCATTGTCTAAACGTTGTTTTTACCCCAGGTCTAAGTCGATTGCTTATTGTGAACTCAAGAGGATCTCCGACTCCCGAATTTCTAATGTAGAACCTTCAAGCAAAGTGTTTTTTTAATCATTGGATGTCCTTTTGTTAAAAACAATGCTGCTGTCTCCATTTGTTTTGTAAAAGAGCTTAGTATGTCTTTCTGCAAATCAAATACATTCCAATTAAAAGTTTTTTAAGACTTACGGTTTTCGGAACAGTTTCTGCAAAATCTGGATTCCAATCTGCAAAATAAATCTGCTGAATGGGCGAAACCTAAATTTCTTGATTTGGTTCCCTCCGTATTGGTCAATCCTCAATCGAAGAACAATGAACCAATGATTGCTGATGAATGTTCACACGGCACAAATCACACTGTAGAACAATACAGCTCGTGTTAGCAGAAAATTGCCAAATTTTCTATTGCAGATGCTGTATTTGCATTGTTACAAATTCAAATGGTAATGCATACGTTTTACGTGGTTGAATAATATACCGAAGGCACTCACCGAAAGTTTTTGACAATGCAACGAATCATTCTAACTTGTTTTAAGATATAAGCTACTCCAGTACTTGGTTTCGGTAAGGGAAAAGCTTTTTGTAAATCAAAACAAATTACATGATATTTTCCTTGCTTGGCCATATCATAATCATTCGCCCTAGTTTCGCTAGCTGTATCCATCAGCTGATGATGGTCGAAGAGTTGCATTCGCAATTTTTTTTAAGGACAGAATCGCTTTTGGATGCCTTTACTTCCTCTGCGTTGATTTGAATTTTCAAGTGGTCGTAGGTGCTACATGTATCTTTCTTAGGAGTTGGAAATTTCAGGTTGTAATATCTGTGAAAAACTTTTTTATATGTCGATAAACTGATTTTTTCATTGATTTCAGTACATGTTTCTAAATAAAGAGAGTGCATTTTCGTCATATTAAGTCCAGGGGGTAAATAACGACAATCAGGAGAATCATTTCGTCGGTAATGGCTTGTGTACGAAGGGAAAGACTCGATGTGCATCCTTATTTAAGATAATGTTTCTTGAGAAAGAGCGTTGAATGGTGTATGTTTTCCTCTTAAGTCGATAAAACATCCTGACTTGGCCTTTTCTAGAGCGCGGTGTATTCTGCTACTGTTTATGCATAGAGTGCTCATGAACATTTCCTTGCAGACAAACGCTCACACCTTCGACAGGAAGATTGTACTGCCTGGAGTGGAATTTCTTCCACCTGTCTGGGCCTGAAACTCGCTTTCTTTCGACAGTCGAGACCAGAACTGACTGAGCAATGAAAGTTGTCTGAGTTTCCCAGGAAGCATTTTCGTAAAAATGTTTGAAGATAAATCTCCTATCTTCGAAGCATATTTTCGTGGAACAATGATTTCTACAACCACTTATAAAATTTTCTTCGAGAGGTTTTTCGGGTACCATAATTCCTAGTGTATTTAAATACGACTTTCCAGTTGCTCGTTTATATTTACGGACATTTTTTTTCCCATGTTTCGGGATCAGCGTGCTTTCTTTTTTTGCGTCCAGTCAGATAATCTAAAACCGCATTTGAACAAAAATTGAGCTAATAACAGCTTAAAATAATTATTCTACTAAATTCGTAATACCTAGACTCTGGAGCATCTATATTTTCCTCTTCTAATTCAACATCTTCATTTGGATGAAATGTCGCTAGCTTTGATTCTAGCTCGTAATTATTCGGCTCTGAGCCTAATAAAAAAGTGTTCAGAATATTTTAATAATAAAAAAAATAATTGAGGTGTAATGAAAAGTTACCAGAAATACTGTTGTCCACATCTGAAGCTTCATTTTTTACATTCACAGTTTCTTCTTTTTCGATTTTTAATAACGGTTTTTCGATGCCATCAGAATCAGAATCTAAAAAAACAGAAATTGAAATCATGCTAACTCACCAAAAGAAAATTTTCGGTCAGCCAAAGTGAACCAAATCCATTGATTTTTTAAATTTTCATAATTCTGGAAAACCACGTTTTGCGTTCACCAGTAGTGTATCTACATACTTATTGCATGGAAACTGAAGTTTTTGCTTCATTATTTTCACGGTTTCATTGCGTTTGATTAAAAAATACTAACTTAAATTTTTATGGACTCGGTTCAGTGTGGCTGAATATTTACTATTTTGCAAAACTCTGATACTTTTCACAACATTGTTATGCATCCAAACAGGGTCACTTTTGTTTCAAACTTACCCGATTCCTGTTCAGATAGAATCCAGGAACTGTCCAAGATAGAAAAGTCCGAAGATGATTCGGATAGATCGGATGGATCTGGTTTTAAACTCAAACACACTTTTTGTTTCGATTCCATCTCCAGGCTTTCAGTTCACTTTGGCACAACGAAATTCGGATTTCGTTGTTTTTTGCATTTCCCATTCGTTCGTTTGCATTTCCCATGCCTACTACAATGATTTTTGCGAATAAACCGGTTGGGAATTGGAAAAAATTCTTCATATTTCTAGGATAGATGAAACAATATGATTCAAGTTCCCTCCACTATATAACTCAGATTTTTCAGTTTTGGCGTTCATTTCGGTCTGGTCGAATCCCGACCATATATTGTCCAACTCATCTTTATTTATTAGATTTTTAAGTATTTTAATTTTTTCGTCCATCAAGCTCGCCTCTCTCTGAGCGTCGAAAAGCACCTTCAATTTTTTCGCTTCTAGCTCCTTAGCCTCCTTTTCTGCCTCTCGCTTCCGTTTCGCTATAGTTTCTTTCAGATTCTCGTCCATTTTTTTTTTTGCTTTTAAGGACTCGATATATCTCGAGTGACAATTGCGGGTATACTAGATGAACGATTTCGATAATGTGCAATATATGTCCAATCGTTGTGTTTTTCTTAGATATCCCGAAAATGATGTTTTTATTGAAGGTATTGTACATAATTGTCCGAATTCGTCCTTTATTGTATCGGCACAAGTTCCACCTAAGTGTTGCTTGTCAACAAGTACTTCTAGACACAGGTCTAAACGATTTTTTTGGCAATATCTGGATAATGTGCCATCACATCGGGATTAACGCACGATAAATACCGAATGATGGGATAAGTCAAGAGAGATCGTATAGCCATTTTATTCAAAAATCCATAGTAAAACAAACCACAGCTATTTCTGAATACCAGGATATCCTTGTCAGAAACATGACCAGACTCTTTTGCTTTCTTAATTGCCGATTTAGTTGAGAATCCAATTTCTACTAGTCAGGTCGTTGTTCAATGAAGCAAGTTCAAACTAATCGAAACCGATCCAGCTCGGCAGGAGGATTCGTTTCAACCTGGTCGAAGTCCATTTACACTAGTTTCGACCTATTTCGACTAAACTTCATTCAACAAACTTTCACTGAGCCCAAACTTCCCGACTTTTCGAAAAAGTTCCCGGTTTTTCCCGCTTTTTTCCCGTTGAATTTCAAATCCGGTCTTTTTCTCACTTTTCTCGAATGGGTGGTCACCCTGGGGTACATGCTGGGTACATTCAGGCAACCTTATTTTAACACATTTGTTCGTAATCATATTCACCCATTCGGATTGTATCTCTAAAGAATCCACCTCGAAATAATAAAAAAAAACAATGGTCATACAGCTTTTTCCGGAAAAATCAATCTATACGTTTTGAAACTAAAATGCTGGTTCCAACTGATATCAGAAGTGGTTTCGGCTGGAGTTTTCTTTGTTGGCACCGCGTTTACAATCTTCCAATGAACCCTTCAACATCTGAGAGATCGCTGATAAACATTAAATATACTTCTCCTGTTTTTGCTAGAATGTCGACTGCCAACGCGTTAAACCTTTTTTTTTTCAATTATACGATGGGACTTGGCAGAAAGTATGCGTGAAATGCGTGAAAATGATGCTATCACGGCTCACGAACTTTCGAACGCTGTATTTCAATTTCAAATACAGGCCAACATCCTATGCAAATTGACAGCGTTGCATACAATTTCCATCGCAATAGTGATGTATTTGAAAAAACCATCTCTGTCCCTCTGGATGACTGAATTATAAAAATATTTTTTCAAATATATAGTGATTGTAAGAAGTATATTACAAGCAGTTTTTTAGAAGTGATTCCTACAAGGGCGTTGGGAGCTTCCAAGGGAGCGGAGAGTGAAATTTTAAATCTTGGGGAGGCGTTAGGAAGGCTCAGGAAATTTTTTACAAAAAAAAGACATACACCGTCTTAGCCAATTTAGGCTTTACAGACTGAATAAATGACGTGGACAATAGACTGAGTCGATTTGGGGTCATTTTTGAATTTCCCAAACCCTGGGGTCTTAAAAGCTCCGCCTTGGTCCAAAACTCATCCATGATTTTTTGCAGAATTTTTAAGTAACGTTTACATGAGTAAATTTAAACTTTTAGGTTTGTATGGGAAAATTGAATATTTTGTACTGAAAAATCAACATCGTTTTTGTTTCTTCTGTGGAGCCAAGCTAGCTGATGGCTTTTGTGCCAATTTATAAAATTCCTAAAGTAAATTTTCCGCTGAACAACTTTGTCGAAGATTGTAACTTCGTATCTTATTAGGCAAAAAAAGTTATTAGCAGTTTAACAGGGATATGTCTTTTCGCATTGATAAACCATAAATTCAATTGACATCACTGCAGGGTGCCTGTTGAGGTGCTGCATAACTATTTTTCATGCTATACCTCGCGAGGCTCCAGGAGTGATTCTAATGTCTAATTTTTATGAAAGAAAAACGATTTTAGAAGCATCCTCTATATGTTAGAATAGAGGGATATCAATGTTCATGAAAAAACAACGCGCTATCGTAGATAGAACCTAGCTCACGTAATGTACTGTCTAATCTGTTTATGAACCTTTTGCTATTTTCTTATTTTTAGCTTTAGTTATAAGCTCGCAACTACGTTTTTATGTTGAACTAGCTGACCCGTTGTGCTTTGCTACACCTTCCGAGAATAAATTTAATTTGTAAAAATTTATTCAAATTTAGATTTTAGAGAGCATTTTTTTAAAACAAACCTCATCTTAACTACTTCAGAACCAACAACTTTGAAATGAGAGCTGCAGCTGCAGTTTTGAATTGCAATTCAAAGACGGTATATATTTTTTACTGAAACTTGATCTCCAAACTCGTTTTTCAAGATCTGAAATTTGTACTCTGTACCCAAAAAAAACCTTTTTAAATATGGTCCCTTCTTTGAAAAGCTCTTTATCTTAAATTTACATGGGAGCTCCCCCATCTTTTCCAATTTTGTCCCAAACTGCTTGAAGAAGGTAGGCAAATTTAACCGGCTCGATTTTACATAATACTAATTGAAAGAAAAAGATTCGCATATTGGAAATTATTGCACATTGTACTTTATGAAGATAGATTTTTTTTAACCGATGAATAGTGTGAATCGAAACAGTGTTTTGAGTATAATACTAATATTCTGTATTATGAGCACTTCCACCTCCTGATAAGCTTTAGATGGGGTATTTTTTGGAGTTGAAAAAATAAGCTATAGAAATTAGAAAAAAAAATGATGAAAAGGATTTTTAGTAACCATTTTGAAACAGCTTTTTTCACAAACTTTTAAGTTTACATTTGTTCCGTATATTGGGGCTAGTGTCAATGTAAAGCTTATTTACAGCTGTGTCAAAGTAATGGCTGTAAAATGGATTTAATACGTATTCCTGTTTTTTGTTCTATCAAGTTTCACTGATATATCTGCAGTATTCTTGCAGTATACATTTATGTTTGTTACTCCACTTTTAACGAACGTTATTCAAAGGAAATGACCTTCATTTACAAAGACATTTATGATTTTTTAATATCCGCTTCAGTTTCAACATTCGGAATACCCCTTCTGGTTTTTCCAACATATTGAATCATTTTGAAGATGAATTTCTTAAAAGTTCGACGATCGCCCTTGCCCCACCGTTTAAGTTGACAGGAGGGAATATTGTTTTTAACACTTCAAGGGTATACTAAAAATTTCTCACAAAAATTTTGCGTCCAGTTGAATATCAGTTCTAAAGTCTCGCTTTTCAAATACGAAGCGGATCAAAAGTCTCTTTTATGCAGCCATGTAACACAAAAACTCTTTTCATGTTAAGTATGTACTTGAATTGGTATGTAATCAAAAAGTACGATGGTTTTTCAGAATTATTTAAAATAAAAAGCTCCCAGTTTCATTTCTTAATTAGTTGCAGTTGTGTATTTGGACCGAAGTAACAATCACTGATGAACTGATGTACAAGCTAAGCCTTGAAACGTGTGTAAAGTTCCAACGACCGTTTTCAATCAATTTTATGTGTTTTGGTTGAGCCACCAGATGTCTCCAAGGACACCAGAGAGAACTGTCAAGAAGAAAGTGAAATGTAAACAAAACAAAATAACAAACTATTAGTCAGTTATGAATATGTCGAATTACTATTTGCCGAGTTTTGAAGATTCGCAACACATTTATGATTTGCGTAATAGAAATTTTTAGCTTTAAGCTGTTTTTCTAATTGCTTCAAATTAGCATCACCTAGCATGAAGCACTAAATAGAAACAGATATGAAACGAGAAAATGCTCGCTCAGAATAGCCTAGAATCGGTATTGTTTCATGAGATTTTTAATTTTAAATTCAACTGGATAAAATAACTGGTTCGTCTGGCTTGTCCGAAGTTTTAACAGGTTTTAAGTTAGTCTTTTTTAGTAAAAAGAATGAAGATAAAATGAAACAGGCAAATTTGCCTTGCTGTGAATATATTGAAGCCGTCCATTCTACTACGATGTTAATTTATCAATTTTTGAGATCGTATACGATTGTGCTCTTCCAAGAATGAGGTACTTCAAAAGTTTAATCGGCTTTTTTAAATGATAGTATTCGAAAATTTGTACTGGTTTCTGGAATATAATAAGTGATAATAATTCAAGCTTGTACATCTGTTTGTTATTTCGGCAGTCTCTGTAGTGAAAAAAATATGATGATACTATTTTCCCCTTTTTAAAATTATTCGTGGTTAATCTAATTGTATAGAATAATTCGACTTATTGTATTTATATTTATTAATTTTTGAATTCAAATACCATTGCGTCCTTTCGAAAAATTGTTACATTTAAAAGAGCTATCTAGAAACAGTGCCATCTATTGCGCCGTTCAAAAGTTAGAAATCGAGCAATAGATGGCACCGTTTGTTGTCATTTTTTAACGGCTTCTTTAAAATAGAGCACTGAAAATTTTACACAAGTTTCTGAAGATTTTTTGTTCGAGCTTGTACATCTGTTCATCTGTGTAACAATTTCTAGAAGAAAACATAATTTTTAATTTTTTTTAACAGAAAAAGTTGAACGATTGAACGTGTTCTAATGTTCTCTGAATGAAAAGTCGAATGCTACCTACATTAACACGAACTAAATATGGTAGAATTTTTGCGAATCTTTGTTATGATTCGATTGATAAAATACCAATCCGTGTCACATCTAGGCGTCATTTATTACCACGTGCAATTAAGCAAGAAAAAAACACATCTAGGTTGCATATCGCCCCCACGTGCATAAGAAACATTGGTACTTGGTTGAGAAACAGGCGCCTGATTGTTAAATTTTTCCTGCGATCAATAAACAGTATGCTTTAGTTGCTATCCACTTGCGACGACGTTTGCATGACCATAGAGACGAAAAACAAACCCTCCAAATAAAAGACAATCTCTAAAAATGGATGCCATGACTTTTCAATTTCAGAACTTGGCAAAAAAAAATGTATATGTTTTATTCGATCGACAAAATGTCAATCTGGATCTCATCTAGGCGTCATTCATAACCATGTGCTGTACAAATGAGCTAGGAATCAAGTAGAAAAAAAATCACATCAAGGCTTCATATCGCCACCCCTTGCATTGAAAATATTCTTGGTTGAGAAATACGTGCCAGAATATTCCCACTGATCAGTATGCTATGCCTGGGTTATTATCCTTTTGCGACGCTGGCTCCCGACGCCTCGACCTTGGAGACGAAAAACAAACCGCCCAAAGGAAAAAAAAATCTCAATAAAATGGATGTCATGACTTTAATTTGTTTCGAAAAATTACATATTTTGTATGGAAGCCCCCCCTCTCTTAAGTCGGATGGAATTTTGACTATTACAGAAACCATCCCCGGCCTCAAAAACCCTCAGATGCCAATTTTGACGATGATCGGTTCAGTAGTTTCCGAGTCTATAGGGAACAGACAGACAGACAAACATTCATTTTTATATATATATAGATAAAGAGTCAAATGGATTATTTCGAGTTTGTTTGCGGAGTAGTAGCGAAAAACTGCTCCGGAGTAAACGGTGTATATCAATGTGATGGCAGTTCTGGATTTAGAATGTTTATACATCCTTTGCGGAGTAGTAGCGAAAAACTGCTCCGGAGTAAACGGTGTATATCAATGTGATGGCAGTTCTGGATTTAGAATGTTTATACATCCTTTACTCAAATTGAGTTTTTAATGTAACGGAACATTATTTTTTCAAAAGGGTTTTACCGTTAAGTAGTGCCTATGTTGGCCTATCATGAGGTACTGAAAATGATTTTTGTTTACTTTTGGAGATAGATCCTTTTCACGTGTTGGTACAGATTTTTCTGCCAATTTTTTGTTTTATATAAGCTGATTGCTCAGTTAAAATAAAAAAAACAATGGATTTCAAGAAGAAAGTCACTGAATTTTCAGTTGTTCTCAAATTTCCATGTTGTGAGTATGATGTTAGAAACTAAAAACTTTTATTGCTTTGAATGAATCTTCGAAACCAGTTTAAGTTTAGCTGACACAGTGAAATTTCAATATTTGAACCGGGATGTTCACAATCTTTAAACAGAAACACCATCTTTTTTAGACATTTTGTCTTTCGGCTAAATTTTCAGACAACAAAAAATTATAATAATTTTTTTTCTTCATAAAAAATAGTGAATACGCAGACAATTTCAAAATGGTACAATCTATGAAAATCGGTTCAATATTTTTAAAGATACAGTCAAAATAGTAATCTGGGTCTATATAGCCCCAACCGGCTAGTTGTCCTTTTTTTAACCGTAAAGGAAGGTTAAGAATGTTTTTCTCGATTTTTTTTATTTTTTTTTTATTAAAGAGAAATGTTAAAAAAGGCTAGATTTATATGTTTAAAACAATGTTTTATTTTTGTTGGATTATAGCTTAATTAGATTAAAAACAAAATTTAATAAATTATCATCAGATTAAATCTGAATATTTTCATTTCAATATTCAAGTAGTGCATTTTATCCACCATGTCCTCCTGGAAACTTGTTGGCTTCCTCAGAAATTGCTGAAACTTTCTAACCTCAACTTTGGGAATTGTCATTACCTTCGGTCGTAGCCATCATCATCACCTTAATGACACGTTCTAACCAGAGCGAAGAAAGAAAAAAAGGCACAAAAAAGCACATCTAGCCAGACCAGTAAACTGTAGGGAAACTCGGGGGTGTTCAAGATAGAAGTAATTCCTGTGTGTTGTGTAATAGGTTTTGAAGCGCTTGAAAATGTTGTTTCCTTTTCCGTGTGGATGGCGGAAAATTGGTCGTGGGCGGAAAAACATATTCTTAGATCATAAAATCAACGAGAGATGACAAAGTAATCAAGTTGTGCAAATTTTGTGATAACAATCAGTACAGTTGAGAGCTAAAAGAAGACAAGAGGATGAAAGGTGTTGACATGCGTTAAAATTACCCTGATAGCATTTCTTCAATGAGCTATTGTGACTCGCTTTGATGTTCTAGGATTTTTTTTCACAGCTCATAGGAAACGCTTTTTATGATAGATGGCAGTCTTTAATTATATCTCGAATGTACATACCTTTCTCAAACTTGAAAAGAATCGTGAATGAGTGTTTATATAATAAGAGGGTTTGAAAGCTTAAAGCACTGTAGCTGATTTTTTTTTAGGTTTTAACATATTTGTGTCATTCGCATCTTAAGGTCAAAGATGCATTTGGCGTAGAGCTTTTAAAAAACCTAACCGTTACAACTGTGTTCGATGTTTAGTCTTGGGCTCAAACTCGTGGAGATCGGCTCAGGAGCAAAGCAACTGCCTTATAAAGTATACAAACTGAGCTATATCACAAGCTGAAGCGGAGATATGGCAGTACCTTCGTTCTTAATTTTCAATTTATTTTCTTTTCCTTTTTTTTTAAATTGTTTCTTCCAGAAGGAAGCATTTCATAGTTTAAATGTTTAACAATCAGTTTGCAAAACAAAAAAAATTGTAAAAAAAATCTACAATATTGTTTTATTCCTAACATGGAATTTTGCAGAAAAAATAATCAAATTTTTAAACATTATTCTATTCGAGCAATAGATGTATAAATTTCAACATTTTTCGATGCCGTAAAACACGGACGAATTGGCTTAGTGAAATCACTTACAAACTTTTTATTGCTTTTATTATCCTATTCCAACACTGTGCTTGAAAAAATATATTTCGGAAAATTAATATTTTTGAATAAATATATTTATAATTCAGTTACTAGTCAGGACTAAAGTGTATAAAAATGCAAATCAAAGATTCACCTCTTAAAGCTCGTTTCCATAAGCTGGAATTTGATTGTTTAGCATCACGCGTTTGTTAATTTCAGAATTTCATCCATCCAAACATTATTTTTTATGAATTCAGCTAGTTGGATATTATGTAGTATTTTTTGCCCCTAAATGTATGATGCGTTATGACATCATAAATATATCAAAAACTATAAATTTTCAATCGTTTTATTTTTTTTATCAAAAATAAAATTTGTTGCAACTTACTCCTTTTTCTTAGTATCATTTGAAATGGCTATTAAAATAGAAGAACCTTAATTAGTAACTGGACACTATTCGTTAGGACGTTTGCTGTAAATTTTCACCTATATACTACAGCCCACACATACACGCAATTTAAATTAAGGCGAATGCGTGCTGGACGATCGTTAGATTTATAATTATTTTCTTTCTCATTAAAATCCCAAACCCAAGGGATCTCTATTTGCCGAGCTGCTAATGTAATTTATGATAAACATTCATTCCCATTTTAATTATTTACAGATGCAAATGAGCAAAATTTGTGTCCGGCCAGCACCGAAGATAGCCTCGAAATCAATCTGCCCGGGACTGAGATAGAGATAAAAGCACCGGAAAGCTGTACCTGGCCCAACGCATTACAGGTAAGTGTACAAAGGAAAATATCAACTTTACCTGCCAACCTTTCCCGGTTTTATTTTCGGTTATATGGGTTCACCGGACACTGTAATTGGTCTGCTTCCGGAAGCTGCACTCCAAAGATCACGTGGCTGTGGCATGATAAGGTTTGAATTAACCAACCCTTTTTTGTTACGTTAAATACTCCTTTTTATTACATGTAAGTTCCCACATAAGAAAAGGGATAATATGCAAGGTTTTTCATACATATGATCATATTCTTCAAGAATAAATTGGAAATGAATCAATCAGGAAAAGTAATATTGACAGAGAAATTAAGGAAAATGCAAAAACTCATTATTACGAAAATGCTGAAAAAATTACTGACTGCACTGTGCTAGACTTGAACTCTCAATCTCCTGCTTTCTAGGCCAATGCAGTACCGACTATGCTACAGGAGTCTGTAGAAGACCCAGTAGACTGAGTCGATTTGGGGTAATTTTTTAATTTCTCAAACCCTGGGATCTGAAAAATTTCGTTATGGTTAAAAAATCATCCATGATTTTTTGCAGAATTTGTAAGTAACGTTCACATTCGTAAATTTGAACTTTTAGTTTGTATGAGAAAGTTGAATATTTTGTACTGAAAAATCAACATCATTTTTCATTCTTCTGTGGAGCCGACCTGTTTATGGTTTTTGTGCCAATTTATAAATGTTTAAAGGAAATTTAACAACTTTGTCCAAGACCATAACTTTGTATTTTATAAGGCAAAAAGTTATTAGCTGTTTAACAGGGGTATGTCTTTTTGCATCGAAAAACAATAAACTCAGGTGACATCACTGATGGTGCCTGGCAAAGTACTGCATAAAAAGTAGTCATACAATACCTTGCTAGGCACCAGCAGTGATGCCAATTGTATGTAAACAAAAATGATGTTGATTCTTCAGTACAAAATATTTAATTTTCCCATACAAATCTGAAAGTTAAAATCTTACCCAGACTGGGAGAATTGTTTCGTCAACGTCCTGATTGGCTCATTTCCAATAAAAATACAAGGACTTAAGTAAAAATCGTTAAAATACAAAAAAAAAACAATACCAAACTGGACCTCATTTCAATAGTTTATGATATTTTAACGAAATTTTGAGCTTTCTAACCTTTCTAAATTCCGTCAATGAAATACTGATATTTGTATGATTTCAAATAGAAAATAGAATCTCTGAACGTTCGTGATGATTATTCAATCAATCAAACGAAAAATGTTCTAACAAGCTGAGGATAGTTCTAAACACTTTTGATTTATTTACTTCTAACAATCTCACTCTAATTACGAAAACAGCGAGACGTTCTCAAGTTCGTTAACAACTTCGCGATAAACTGAAAGCGGCCTGAAAGCGACCAAAAGCAATTAACAGGCGGCCGGCACGATGAATCATAATTTATGCTAATTGGTTAAGCAGAACACAATTCAGCAGCGGCACATATTATTTATTTGGTTTTTAGGGCGGGAAGTGGGGTTAGGTTTGATATTTTTTGGCGCTTCTTTCGAAATGGTTGAAAATAAACAGACCCTTGACGAAATTTAGCCTTGGTCCCAAAAAGCCACGGGTATAAATTCAATGAGATCATGGTCCCAATAATTTCCATTGAAATAACACTAGGTTTATAGACTTTTCAGTTAAACCTATATAAGTACTAGATTAACCCTCGTGTGGATCAGCAAACAAACTTTTAGTAAAAAATGGGGATTAAAACCGAGGATGAAACATTTGATATACTCGGCTATTATGAAACCAAGAATTACCTATGCAGCTCTGGTGTGGTGGCCTAGAACAGAAGAAAAGACAACACAAAAACTTTTTGACAAACTCCACAGAACTATACTCCTATGCATAACAGGTGCTATGCGCAGTACACCAACAAAATCCATGGAAGCGATGCTGTGGCTCCTACCGATTCATCAAGGCGTACAACTTGAAGCAAAAAAACAAGTTCTAAGGCTCGAAAACAACAAACTACTAATTGAGGGAGCCAACAGAGGACACTCAAAAATTCTCGACAAATACAAAATAAATCCAATCATTTGCCGTAATCAGGATTGGACGACGATAGTACGAAGAACAAAACGACTTGTAGGCTCTCCAAACTGGTATAGATGTTCAGTATCCCGGAACAAACGCATCATTGCACTTAGTGGCTCGTTGAATCCGTATGAAGATCGGTGAATTTGACTTGCGAGTAACGAATTAGATCGTAGATTCCTCGATGGGGCACTGAAGTTTATCAAACTTAGCAGCTTAGGCGATTGCACTTCTCCATTCATTATTTTGGCGATGTATGCGGCCTGTTGAGTCTTTCGGCGGCATCCAAGAGTATCAAGACCCAAGAGTTGGCATCGGTCTGGATAAGCAGGAAGATCTTCGGGATGGCGCCAGGGCAGGTGTCTCAAGGCGAATCTGATAAACCGCTTCTGAACACGCTCTAACGGGTGTTCAATAAAAAATGAGAATGTTTTCAATACCGTTAAGCGTAAAATTTTCTTTCTCCAAGAAAATTGCTCTTTGGGCTCCTTAGAAACAGTAGGCGTGTTTGGTTTTGCTAGTTTGAATTTAGTCAAAGCAAAGATGGCGTCGAAAGAAAAACGTGCTCCGCGAACGCATTGTACGGTTCTACGAAACGCATTTCCAGCAAGGAAAAAAAATTGACGGTGGCACATTTTAAGGAAGAAAATGTACCTGTCAGCAGGGGTGTTATACTCCTCAAAACAGCACAATGTGTATAAAAGCACAATGTGAACGCAAGCTTTCTAGAACTGCGCGCACGGCGATAGAATATCTACTGCTCGCTCTCTTACTGCGCGCCGATAACCGGATTTTCTGAGAGGTTTCTCACAATGCTGAAAAACACAATGAGCTGATCCACTCTGCTCAATGTGCTGCTCAATGTGAACTCTGGCTTTAGAAATTTGCCAAGCACGCTTCTTCGTTTTATTTTTTCTTCTCATCAGTAGAAAACAAAAACGATCATCGTTCGTCCAGTCCGGCACGAAGACACACCGCCTGCTTGCAAGGAAGAAAATAACTAGCAACAGCAACAACACAAAAGAAATTCGGTTGGGCTCGGCCTGCCGGCTGCCGAGCAGCGATGTCACGAAAATCTGTTTATAATTCTGTTAAATTGTACACGTATGGACGAAGATCAGACTCATTTATGATACAGATTTTTTTTGTGGCAACGGTGTTCGGCAGCCGGCAGGCCGAGCCCGCCGAAATTTCGGCTTTGTTGTTGCTGTTGCTTGATTATTGGGAAAGAATTCGCTTTCGTTTGTTGAATTCAGCGTTGTGGTGGTATACTGGTACACATTGTGCAGCTCAATGTGCTGAGGGCTATCGTTGCGTAGCACAGTGATTTGCTTCGATGTGGCACATTGATGGACAGCTAGCTCAGTCAGTGCTCGGTTTTGCTCTCTCAATGTGCTATGGAAAAAATGCACATTGAGCTCATTGTGTGAGCGAATGACACCCCTGCCTGTCAGTACGGTATATCGTATTCTGAGTTCCCTGAACGTAGAGCGGAAGGTCGGAAGTGGTCGTTCGGTGACGATAATGACGAAGCAGAGGAAGACATCGTTAAAGAAGCTGTTTGACAACAAGGACGCAACCAACCTGCGTGACGCCGGTCGGAAATATGGCTGCTCCCACGTATTGATCCATCGTACCCTCAAGATGGAAGGAATCGTCTGCAGGAAGAAGACGGGTTCGCCGGAGTACACGGAGGAGCAGATTGAGACGGTTAAATCACAGTGTCGGTGGATGACCAAAAAATACCGCGGGATGTCATTCGTTCTGGATGACGAAAGCTATTTTCCGCTGTCCAAAACGCATATTCCAGGAAATGATAATTACTACTCCAGCGACAAGTCATCCACACCGCCTGAAGTGAAATACAAGTTCAAGCACAAGTTTGAAAAAAAGGTTATGTTGTACATCGCCATTTCCGACCGGGGCATTTCAAAGCCTTGGTTTAAGCCGAGCGGTCTGGCAATCAACCAACAAATCTATCAATAAGAGTGCCTCAATAAAATCCTGCTGCCGTTCCTGAACGAGCATCACGCAGATGGGAAGTACGTCTTCTGGCCGGACAAGGCGTCATCCCATTATGCCAAGAAGACGCTGGCGTACCTTGAGGAGAAAAAGATACCGTTCGTGCCGAAAGATCGTAACCCAACAAACTTGTCCCAGTGCCGCCCAATAGAGGATTTCTTTGGCTCACTGTGTGCCCTAGTGTGTAGAAACAATTGGAGGGCCAAGAACACGAAGCAACTGACTACAATAATCCGAAATTGTATCCGGAAAATGGACGTAAGTGCCGTACAACGTTCTTGTGAGAGCATCGCGACAAAGTTGCGTCGAACATCAGACCTTACTCTAACATTCACTGACATGTTTTTTGAAGAAAATACATTATGTTATTAATAAAAAAATACTGAAATCGATAAAAAAAAAATAACAATTTTTTCATATGTGATTGGAAAAATTCTCATTTTTTTATTCAACACCCGTTATTCGCAGAATCCAACTTAACTGGTAAGGAGCCCAGACAATAGAAGCATGTTCAATCACTGACCTGACAAGGGCACAGTACAGAGACTTCAAGCATAGAGGATCTGTGAAATCACGTGCCACTTAGGTGATGAATCCGAGTTGACGATTAGCTTTGTTGATGACTGAAGAGCGTTGACTATTGAACGTGAGTTGAGAATCAAGTATTACTCCAATGTCATTTACCTCTGAAACCCGGTTCAAAATCTGGTAGCCGATGTTATTATCATAAAGAAGTGGCGTTTTACCTCGATGGAATGTTATGACAGTGCATTTCGAGACACTAACGGACAGTTTGTTTTGTTCACACCAATCTCCGAAACGATGCAACAGCACTTGAAGGTGAACGCAATCAGCAGTAGTTTCAACGGGAACAAATATTTTTAAATCATCAGCTTATCCAATTTTGGTTCCGTCGTCTAAGCTGAGAATTAGATCATTAAAGAATAGCGCAAAGAATAGAGGTCCCAAGTTACTTCCTTGAGGAACGCCAGATTGATTCGTGAAGGGAAAAGATCATCTGAGCATCTTCTGTGTGACTGCTCTTGTCTTATATCAAAAGGATCAAAACTTCTCGGAAAAGGTATATTGGATACTTCCAAAATATATTCTATATGTTCCAAGAAGGTTGTCAACTTCATTCGTGTAGTTCTTCCAGATTGGGAAAATGCTAAACAACAAGAAAGTGACACTGTTGAAATCAATCAGAGTGATCTATCTTGATTAGCCACATTAAACAGGGGACAAACCACAAAAGATCTAACATCTGGTCGCAGTGCAGTGGTAGGAACCCAACAAGGAAAAAAAAAATCCTTGTGTGCGTTGCGACATAACCATAACATAGAATTATATCCCCAAAAAAGATACATCCTATGAACTGACTAGCAAAATTATTTAAATACCTGTTCGAGTCATCATTTTGATTTTTCTTTGTTCTTTGTCCTTAATCTTAAATTTCTTTGCTTCGAAACCTTGGCTTACAACTTTCACTGAGATTTATCCATCGAGGTTTCTTGAAAAGTTCATCTTCCTTGGAATTTGATTATTTCTAGTGCAACTTTAAATGATATTGAATAATGTAAACATGCCATTTAAAAAAATCTTCCAAAAAGTACCATTTAACTTCAAAAAAGTGACTTGACACCTTCAATGAAGTTGTGTAGTTTTAAAATTGTCACAACACTCCCATATAAGGTTTGTCTCAAAACTCACTTTGAAATAAGTTATACGAATATTTCGTTTTTTGAGGTAACTTTTTGAAAAAAATGTCTTTTAAACATGTTGTTTCAAAAGATAGAACTTTGACGTCTTCATCGAAGTTTCTTATAATTTGATGATCCACAACATTTCTGAAGACATTGCAGTGGTAAAATGATAAATACAAAAAATAGAAAAATAATCTCACTTATAGATGAATTGATCAGGCAAAAGATTACAATAAAATATTTTAAACATTTTAAAACGATGAAACATTGTAGAACATACCATAAATCTACTTTGACAATTAGGCCTTCAGAAAGCCCATGATCACGTTTTTCGAGTTTTAAACCACACCGGTGCGAATTTAATACAACGAGTGAGTAAGGGAAGAAATTGAAACATATATTTGTAATCGAGGAGGTTTCTGTTTAAACTTTAAACTATTGGTTTGTTACGTTCAGGTGAATCTAGTTTAATAAAACTAGTATATCTACAGCATTTTTGAACTAAGTAAGCTGAAGATCATTTTTGATGTAAAATCGGGCGCTGAATCCGAAAATGAAATTCAAAAAAATCTAAGCAAAATAGTTTTTTAGTTATGCTCCAAATAATAAATTTTTAATGAAATTACCGACTTATATCGGCCAATTTTCTGCATGATTAAAAGCTAGCAAAAAATTAAGCTTATGAATCGTTAAACCCATAAATCAAAGATCAACTTCATTTCAAGCTTATTTAAATTATCTCCAAACAAATTTTCATACAAAATTGAAAAGCGTTGCGCTAAATCAGGAATCAACCAAATCATTTCAAATTTTACACTGAAGCTTGGTGACCCAAAATACATCGAAATAACATATGGGAGGCAAAAAGTTATGTTTTGTAGCGGTCTATTGCTGCATACATTTGGGAGTAAAGCTGAAGCTACTAGCTGAAATCATAAAAAATAATGTTTGGATGGATAAAATTTTAAAATTAACAAACGTGTGATGGAAAAAAAATGTATGTCAGCATAGAAAAATTATATGTCGGCATAAAAAGATTTTCGAAAGGTGAATCTTTGATTTGATAAAAATATTAATTTAAAAAAAAAAATGGTAGACGACAAATAACGTTAAAACAATTGAAGAGGTTTATGTCGGGAAATCATATATGGGTTACATTACAAAGCCTTCAAAACAAGTTTTTATCAGGACTTTCAAAATGAAAGTTCTGGATCTGTAGTGCGTAAGAATATCTGAATAAAATTAATATTGGGTGGAGGAACAAATTTGCTTATTTATAAAAAAAATGGATCAAAATAAAGTAAATAACTATTCTAAGAAAATGGTTCTGAGACCTTGGTCATCTAGCAGTTCCTTTTTTCAATTTTACGGATGTACTAAAGTATACTAAACTAACAATCATGTTTGGAGATTGAACTTTAAAATGTATAACATTGTGTTTCTTCTAGTATTTAATATGCACTCTCCTATTTAAAAAGTAACGAGAAATTCGAAAACACTCGTAAAACGGGTTAAGAATGATCACCGGGGTAGCTTTGATCAACATGATATTTGCCACATTATCATCAATAAATAAGTCTAAAGTTAAAATACCTTAAAACTTTTTTCTACGTTTAAAAACCTACATGTAAACTTTCAAATCGGGTAAAACTTGGTTCGTTTTTGAAAATTTTAATTGAAAGTAAAAATGTAATTTCAAAATCTTGAAATGTCTATGTTTTCGAAGCCTCGCAAACAAACAACCTTCCTAATGAAATCAAAGCGTTTAAAAGCATCAGGTTGATTTATGTGACAGTTAAACTTTTTTCCCTGGTAAATGTATAGTGTATTATTTGTATTTTGAGGAAATTTTTGATACACAAAAATTGGGACGTTTTCTAAATGTAAGCCAGTCTAGGATAAAAGGCTAGAAACCCTATCAAATGGTAAAGTTTGGAGGAAAAAATAAAAGGGAAATAGTGCGAAGGCCTAGATAATTGAATGAAGACAAAATATCATTTTTTTGTAGTTAAAGTTTTATAAATAATGTTTAACAAATTTAGCCCCTTAATTTATGTAGCATCATTGTACATCTTTCGATTTTAATTGTTGTTCGGCCTTAACACACGAACTTCCTTAGTTTATCAATTACTAGCATTTGAAAATATTATGAAGGTGTATCCTTTATGATCAAGAAAACTCGTTAAAACCGTCAAAATAGAGACTGATCAATGTTACCGCAAAGCATCAAATTCTAAACAAAGACGAAATCGATATTTAAATCAAATTTAAAGTAGTCCCCGTTTTACGGTACTTAGAAAGTCTGTTCGTAAATATCACGTATGTATGTATTTGATGAAATTTCAAACGTATTTGATACGCCAAACTATTCGTAATGTGAATTCGCGGTGCAAACGTTGATAGAGCTTTCCTGCAGGAATCCGTGAACAAGAGAGTCTTCCGGATTTCCGTGCCTTTCCACAGCCCGGTCATTATTATCATTATGGAGGCCAACGAGCAATATCAGAGTGGGTTTTCGGGTGGGTTTCGGTTTGGTTCCAGCCAAGTCCACGTCTCGTTCAGTCATAACTCGAGCATTGCATAAAAGAGAAAGATTATGCAAGCAGACCCCTTCAAAGGTTTGCCTGCCGTGCGTCCCAGGGAAGTGAGCTTCTGGTGTAGATTTCCGGTCGGAAGTTTCTCCCGCAGCAAACTCAAACGTCTGTGGGATGATGCTGGATTTGGGGCAAATATGTGCACGCTCTTGGCTCTTGGAACTTTTGATGCCTTATAGGTACCGGTCAGCCAGCTCAGATTGTGGGATGAAAGTTGGTCAAAACGGCCCGGGGAAGATTATGTGGATTTACAAGACTTCGCCTTGTCTAGCCATGAGAGCTACTCGTACTTAGTCCAAGGACCCACACAAGAAGCTCTCTTCTATTTTATTTCCGTCGAGCTGGATCTCCTTCTCGGCATGTTTCAACGTAATTAATGCAATTATGGCTGAGAGTCTGGTTGGAAAACATACGTGAAGTAGGGATTGGGTTGCTGGAACTCTATACGAATGCTGCAAACTGTGAGTAATCCCAACTGCGGCGAAATTTTCCGATTGGATATGAAGTTTTCATTGTGGCGTTCGTTGAAATAAGAGGGATAAACATTTATATTATGCTTGTAATCGGATCATTAAGTTCTTATCAACTTTGTTTTGGTGGATTATGAATTCGTGCGAAGGCTGAGAGTAATAGGAGTAAACACAATTTTTTTGATTGCCGAGTAGAGGAATGAAATAAAAATTATTGGAAGAAATATTTTTGAAATTCCGATCTTTAACACACTCAAAACAACAACAAAAAAGAAAACTCATAACAACAACAAATCTCTTATACAAAATTCAACAAACAGTAATAGTGATCAGATTGTTTTACACAACACAGATAGAGATTCGTACACATTTAAAACAGTTTTACCAATTGACAGTTTCATAGATTAGCGAAACAACTGAACGAAAAAAAAGAAACATCATTGTAAGTACACAAACACTATTTTATTAGACCGACACTATTTTATACTTTGGAATCATCATAAAACATAAACTAAATGGGTCGATTCACGATTACGTATTCTCCCTTTTGTGGTGACAGTTCGCACGTCCTGTTTACAAAATTTTACGAACGAGAAATAGGGTGCGGCTAAATTTTTCGTGTAGCTCAAACTCAGTTTAAGGATAGCAAAAAACCAAGTTCCATTTTGTGAATTAAATTTAGCGCATTTTTTTGGTTTCTCATGTCTATCTCTTTGAAAATTAACAGAAAGTTGAAAATTCTTAAAAATTTCAAAAAGGAGGTTTTTTTATTAACATGTTTCAACATGTTTTCAAAACCCTTCTTCAACACATTTGTTCTGGACCAACCGCATTGAATAAGCTAGGAAAGTGCGTCTACCTAAAAAAAATACAATAGAATGTACAAATGTGGAAACTTCTAGAGATTTCGAATGTGCCGAATCGATTGTCCGAAAATTTCTTGTGTTATTTTGACCGGAAGCTGTAAAACAAATGCACATACTTATACGACAACACTATTCAGCGACAGAAGAATCCAATATAGGAAAATTCTCCGGTGAACATTCCGAAAGAAAAGGCTGAACTATTATGAATTATTACGATATGATATTTTTGAGGAATAATAATAACGTCAGATAGTTTAACCACTTATCACACTGACATGAGACTTATAGAACAAAATTTCTCTAAGGTTTTGGCTAGAAGCCTCCTATCGTTGACATTGCGCGACAGCAATTCGAGCATGAAAATTTTACTGGTATAGACATTTTCGTTAATTTTCGAGCAGCGCAAAAAATCGAAATCGAATGTCCAGTCAGTGGTCAGTAGTTTAACTTTAAAGTTTAAGTCCATTTATTCCAGCTGGATTAACAAACGAAATGATTGATTTTTCATTATTTGATACTTAACCCTTCGTTTCATAAAGTAACAAATTTGCAACAATTAATTAAAGCTGTTGTGAATTATGCAGAAATTCAAAAAGTCAACTTTTTTCTTCATGGCAATCATATTTCTAACTTCAAGATACCATTCAATTAAAAAAAAATGACCTTCCGAGTATATATGTACAAACTAGACCAACTTCAATCTGAAAAATATGAAATGTTAAAATAGGCTTATTTTTCAGAACTTTGACCTAGTCCAATTCGCACCGACGAAAAAAATTTTGACTGTGTGTTTTTGAAAGTTTCATCGTTTAAACAGTGTATATGTGTCCCGATGAAAGTATTATTATTTTAATGTTATATTATCATGTTATCGAGACATTTTTAAAAAATAATACAGATGCATTAGCCTCTAACTGAATTAAATGGCTACTAACTGTAGAAATATGGGAAAAAACAGTAAAAAATCCTTTTGACTAGATCATCAATTTTTCGTATCATAAAGTTAAAAAAATGGCATTAATTACGAAACCTCGTTAGAAATCCTGCATAAAAGTTGAAAAATTGTATTTCCAAAGGGTCACATATATATGTATGTTGAATGTTGGTTATCCACCATGGGTGCACGGATTCACCGCAGTTTCTGCCTAAGTATGTTTTCAAATGTATTCTCAGACTATTAAGTTCGATAATATATTTCCAAAGGGTCACATTAAGTACAAATTTGTGACTTTTGAGTAGTTTAAGTATTTGTAGTAATAGTTAGAATCTTTAATTTTTCAAATACAACAAGCGCTGTGTTTCTATGATTTTAAATATTACATTGTGATCTCCGGGAAAGATTTTCTGGGTTCGAAATAAATATTTTTGCATTTTTAGTAAATTAATTACTAACATACTTTTTTCCATACTTGTACATTGAATTTTGAAGAGCAAATGCATTACATGTTCTCAACACTATACATTGTAGTACCCTAGTTTGTAACATGAGTTCCATAATGTGCTTCAATTACTTTTTATCATTTAAACAGTATTTATGTTTACAATATTGATGTTTTCAGAACGAATGTGATAAGGAAACGGTGCATGATGGTGAAATAGCAGTTTATTTTAGTCCTACTTATTTATAATTCCGTTAACTCTTCTGAATGTGTACCATATTGAACCCTAAACGTTCCCCTTCCCTCTTCCAAATTAGAATCAAAGCTAACAGTTGAGTCACCGCAACTATTACGGCTCCTTCCTCTACTAACATGGATTAAATAGTGATCCACTCGGCAAAATGAAGCTTATAAGTAAAATGCCTTAATAAATAAACCTATGATTAAAAAAAATCAACAAAAGTTATATGAGTGCATTTTTCTATCAGTTTTGATTTTTAAGGAATGTAGAAAATATTGTTTTTTGTTTTTTTTTATTATTGGTGTTTCAATAAACAATGAAAATTGTTTCTTCAACAATTTGTATTCCCTGATTTTCAAGTTACTTGGTTCTTTGCAAATAAGTAAACCATGTACAACAATCACTTTTTCTGTTATAAATGATAATTCGTTGTTGTCAACCGAATATGAACTTTTTTTTTAGATTGTTATATATTGCGCTAAAAACCATGAACACGAAGATCATAAAACCACATAAAATCTTTCACAAAAATGAAGTTACTAAAAAGAACTGGAGATTTGTCGATCTAATTAATCTCAATAATGCATGTAAGCACATACTTAGGTAGGAACTGCGGTGAATCCGTGCACCCATGGTGGATAACCAGCATACATAGGTTCTACCCCCATCTAAATGGTGTCCAGACACTAGGTTTACGAAGTTTTTGAGCTCAAACTATGATTAGTGCAAGATAAACTAAGAGTTAATATTAATATCTAGCTGTCTTGTGTAAGGAACAAAAAGGTATAACCATTTCATGTTGTTGCAAATTTTCAACAATTGATATTTTGGCTAAATACTCGAAATGTGTGAAAATTATATTTTTTCATTATTTTTCCCTTCATGTACTCATCATTGCGCACTATTGAGAATTTTTAAAGAAAAAATATAAAATCATGAAATGAAGGGTTAAAACATCTAATTTTCTTTCCAATTTTTTTTATCACAAAATTGAGCTGAGAACTTTTGCTAAAAGCGTATGAATGAGAATTAAATAAGGACCCAGATGTTTGCTTTGCTTCAGCAGCGTGTGGAATTGGAAAATAAGGAATCATAACAGGATTTTTTTTTTTTTTAAGTATGTTTATTTGTCTAGTAATTGGTTTAAATTAGGTTTTTAACATTCAGTATTTAAATAAAAAAGTAGATCATTCGTATCTATTGCACTGCTGGATTCATAAACATAAATAACGTAGTTAGAAAACACTTTTAAAATATTAACTTTTTGATCTGGTCCTATCCGTTGCAGTGTCGGATATCGTAGGTCTTCAAATGAGAACCGCCCTCGTCCATTCGTAATCACTTCGATTTTCCTTTGAAGAACATCCCATGCTGGTGAAACTCGATTACATGTCGCAAATTTATGTTCTAGAGTTTCAATGTTGTTACAGTGATCACAAAATTCACTGATTGTTCTCCCCATCCTATGCAACAATTGTTTGTGCGCAATTCTTTCATTTGTCAGCAAGTAAAGTATGTCTCGCTGTTTCGAAGATAAACGACGACAAGCTATGTTTTTCCACGTCCTGGGCCAGTTTATTGTAGGGTGTTTCACTTCTACTTTGGGTCTGTCGAATCACGAAGTGTCAAAACCAGTGAGGCCAGGCAGTGCGTGAATCGACCTATATTTTATCTTTCACACACACTTTCTACACACTTGCTAGATTCCTTGATAAAGGCTAAATATAAGCCGAAACATCGGATGTTGTGATAAAAATCGTTTTTTAATCACTTAACAGACTGAAACCGCCGAAAAATCCAAATCGTTAAATAAATTATATTTTTAATACGATATCACCCACCTCCCATCTCTTTGATTCTTAAATCAGGAAAGCATGTTTTAGAGACGGAAAATCACTTTTCACTTTAATTGACTACTTCACATGGTAAACTTCCGCTTGTGAAACTATATTGTATCACAAATTTGTCACTTTTGTCACCCCGCCATATTGATAGACGTACTTAGTGATCCCCCCAACGTTTTTCTTTATTTTTAAAGCTTCCTGGCAATGTTTGTAGCTATCAAAATCTTAAAATTCGAAAGCAAAAGGTCGAAATTAAATTGGAAAAATCTTTTCAAACTAATCTCATTTATATAAATTTGTCAATTTGCCATTAAAACCAAATCGCTCAGTCGATAATTCGTCTGATGCTGCTCGCCAATGCATTAATAATTAGTAGAACTTAACCTATAATCAGTTTTTGACAAAATCAAATCTGATAATGGAAAGGTAAAACCTGTGGTAAAACGATAAAGTTTAAGAAATCGATTTTGTTGACGCAAGGTGGACAATACCAGCCAAAATTGAGCACCTACTTAACTTGATATATCTTGATCATTTTATAGGTATTAATCTTAACTTTAAAATTGATAAGCACTTCTTCGGAATTTTCGTTCTCCCAAATATGGACATAGTTTGCTTCCCGTTGATATTCAAAACGAAATTTTTTGAAATTCTTTATAATGTTTATGAAAAAATCCGTGTTTTCTCATACCGTTGTAACTATTTGCCATCACTTCCATTAAAAAGTTTTATGGAACAATATTACAGCGATAGCTTAAAGTGAAAACAATCTGTTTCAAGAATATCACTGCCTTCTAAGCGTTGAACGTTGAATCGTTTGAGAACATAAATTCCTTTTTTCTGTTAGTATTTTCGAGAAATTCTTCCACAATAAAAATTTGACAACGACGTCCCGATCTTTTTACTTACAAACGGTAAAAAAACTGTGTTATTAAATTAGAATTTTCATAAAAAATCACGCATTGAGATGTCAAAATCAGAGAAAATTTTATAATTTCTTAGATTTTTGAGCAAATTTCGTTAAATTACAGTTAGCATTCTGGATTCTGGAATTTCTCCTACAGATTTCGTTAATTTTTTCAAAACAATTTAAAAACCTTTGGGATAGAATTTATAAAGCTAATTTTTTAAAGTCTTATGATTTTTCTAATGTAGATTTCGTATTTTCAAGTAAAATGACTAAATTGATTGAATTTTGGCAAGATTTTGCTATGATTTCTTTAAAACAGCGTCAAAAAATGATAGCCGACTTTTTTGGTAGAACCACAGAATTGCAAATTTGTTTCGTCAAGAACCTAGAATTTTTTATGCTTTGTCATGCCGATAATAAATCTAAAATTGTTCATCCAAGCTGTATAATTAAACTTTTTTCATTACCGTCATTATTCAAGAACAAAAATAACTCACTTGTAATTTTTTTCTATCTGCATTTGAGTGCTAACAGAGCTGACTTTTTTTGCAAATTTTGTTAAGTAACCGAAATTTTCAAATACAAAAAAAAAATCTGCGGAACATTCTTATCGTACAACTTTATCATTGCTTGGAATGAAAAAAATAATCTATGCTCCAAAAATTAGAACGATACTTGAACCCGTTGATGAACTAGAAGCATTTTCGTGGGAGTAAAAAAATTGCGATTTTTCTGAATTTAGGGGAGACTTGATCCCCTATTGAAGGAAACTTGATCTTTAATTCAGGAAGCCCTAATCCTTGTATAAAAATCAAACAAAACCCCAAGATAGAATGTTAATTGACTATTTTGGTCATGTTTGATCTCATTTGACAATTTATAGCAGACATAAGAAGAAAATTCTATAACTTTGTCTCAACGCTAATAACATTGCATACTTAAAGGCGCTATTTTTTATAATTGAGAGAAAATTAATTATTCATGCTCTTTTCTTCAGACAATTGTTTGATAAATAATAGTTTTTGGAAAAATATAAGTAATTTCGTAATCAGCAATCATCACCATCATTTCAGAAGAAGAATATGCCGATTGGAAGGGGGATCAATTGTACCCAACTCTAGGGGATCAATTGTACCCATAATCAACATTTTAGAAAACTTTTTCAGAAAAAAAGTTGAGAGTTTTCCATTGCTTTGAAAATATGGCATTATGAAGTTCATTTTACGCTCGAACGATTGATACATTGGAACAAATATTTTTTTCATACTATTCCTATGTAAGGAACATTTTAAAGTGATAAAAAAAAGATCTTCAAGTTACATTTTGTGAAATTTGTCAAACAAAGATCAATAACTCAAACAATTATTTTGTTAAAATTTTTTAAACTACAAGCATTGTTATTTTGCTCATTTTGGCACATTTTTCTAGAACATTTGATCTTTGTAAGATATTCCAGTTTCGAGATATAGCTAAGGAATCAAGTATCCCCAGAGATCAAGTATCCTCATTCTCCCCTATGCTTTTAAAATAACACAATAAATACCCAAAATGCTAAAAAAAAGTTGAAAATATGAATGATTGAGGAGCGAATGCAGCTCCAAACAATTGAAGTTGTTAAATATTTGTTAAAATCACTGAAGCATCAATATGTTTGGTTAAGTTCCTATATATACTATTATTTCACGCTCATTAACAATCTTTCGTAGCAAAAGTAAAATTCAAAAATAAAAAAAAAGTAATAAATTGAATCTAAAAAACAAAGCTATACGGGCCGCATAAAAAGGTCTCGAGGGCCGCGTTTTGCTCATCCTTGATTCAAGAGGATTATTTTTGAGATACTTACCAACTTGTACAAATTGATAACTATTTACTAACTAACATGTACAAATTACCACTAACAGTACCGTACATGATTCTATAGAAGTTGGGGTGCACGCGAAGGTTTCTTCAACTTTATCAATTCCTGACGTTTCACTCCAATGACATTTTTCCTTCAAAATTTTTTAATCTTTTATCTGACGAACATTTTTCAAATATTCGATACTTAACACATTACGGACAGCTAAGATATGCCGGAAAACACAAAAAATCGGTATTCTATAACTCAGAGACCACCTGAGCAAATTTTACTTACACAGTTTTTTTGAGTGATTCAAATTGGTGTGTTCAATTCGTAAAAAAACTTTCTTTATCAAATTCGTAACATTTAAGTTATACTTCTTAGAATCGCACACTGGCAACAAGCAAAAAAAACTAGATATCTCGAATTTTGTCCGCATTGTGTTAAGAAACAAAAATTTTATGATTATTTAACTTTTATAACTTCTTTCATTCAAACTGCTACTTATATCTCACACACTACCAAACAATAAGCTCTGTCAAAAGGTCACTAAGAGATCTATGAAAACTAAAACAAAAATTCTCCAGTTTTCAAAGATTCTCTGAATGGGAATCAATTTTCAATTCCTGGACAGAAAACCTCATGTTCTATTGGATTTTTACGACGCATGGGGAAGCAATGCAATAAATTTCCGTTGAAGGTAAAAATGAAAAGAAAATTTGGATTAATGGATCATTAAGGTTTTAAAAAAAGAATTCATGAGTCTCTGGTTTGTATTTCAATACAAATAAATAAATAAAAAAAAATGATTTTGGTAAATATGATATAATGCAAATTTTTTTTCAAAATTCTACAAAATCTACACCGCTTATATTCTGATTCCTCCCATAGAAGTGTTAAAACTTGACACATGTTTACTTTATTTTTAAAAATCGTTAGTGAATTTTCTGTAAATGTGCTTTGTCGTAATTGACATATGTTTAAATGAAAAAAGTCGACAAGTCGAATTTTAGTTGAATTACTGTACGTCTTTTTCCAAAAAAAATATCTAAAAATCTTAAATTTGGGTGATTTTTGACAACTTTTGACAACAACAAAATGTTAGAATAACGAAACGAAAATTTAGTGTTATGTCACATGTAATTGATTTTTGAATTTTTACATGTAATATGATATTTGAACAAGTAGAATGACGTTTTTCAGTATCACAAATTTTGCAATGGCGACCCAGAAAAAGGTCATCAGCACATTAATTTTATGGTAGCCTGATAGAATGATCGTAGAATTTTGGGAATAATCAAGAGATGAATTTGACTTCAATCGTTCCGCTTTTCATTTTTGAAATTTGTAAAATATTTCAAGCTTGTTTTCAAGAAAAAGTATCAACTTACATACCCTGGAAATGGTGCATGTTTCAAGAACTCAAGCTACGAAGAGTAATCCAAGCCTTTGTTATGGCTGTAGAATAATGATCTGGTGCATTTATTTTCCGGATTAGGGTAGAGGCGCCTTCGAGAGGAGGGACTCAAACATGACCGGGATATGTTTAGATCTTTTTTTAAGTGCTGATTGAAACTTTAATTCTCTTCACTAGAAAGGCTTGAAATGATTCTTTTTCGCAATTTGAATAGAATCACTCAATGAAATGTTACCCCACCTTGGGCAACAAGTTCTCTTTGTACGTAAAAGAATCCGTGTCAAGTGTTTCACGTAATTACTGCTGAACGAGTTTAGCTTGTTGTACATTACTGATCCTGACGACATTTTTGAAGGGGGAACGTTTGGCATTCAAGGTGTAGTGCTTGAGAGTTGGAGTTTCAAGAATTAAATGGAAATTCATGAAATTCACGAGGGAAAAAAGTATTCAAGTTTGAACTTTATACAAAGAAACTGAAAAAACATGATTACAAATAGTTATGACACATTTTATTGGTCAAACTCTTTGATAATATGTTGAACTTTAATAATTTTTGCATATATATTTTTTTAAATTAATAATTTATATTTTAAGGTCTTTCTTGTTTTAAAGATTTAAAACGTAATTGATATTCGTCGCAATATTTTTTGAATTAAATATAATTTTTTCAATATTTGGAGTATTAAATTTAAAGTTATCCTACTTGTTAATAAAGATTTCCTTCTTATCAATTTAAATTTATTTATGTCGTAAACAAAATTCCCCAGCAGTCATCATAACATCTCATCGTTAACAACGATACTGTTAATCGAAATTCCTACCAAACAAGTAAACATTTCAATTCTTATAGTTATGCACATACTTTGCTAGGTAAATTATATTTACCTATAGGTTATAAACGATCGATCTATAAAATATTAAACGTATAGCAAAGTTGTTGAGAAATATACCCATAAAATGTTTACTGTGTCTTGTATTTTTCTAAAAAGAACTGAATAAAATTATGTAGCTACCCGTACCTCAGATAGAAGAGTTAACAATGTCATCTTTCGAAAGATGCATGACTTGATTTTTCCCCCTTCACACAAAAGCAGCTGATAATGAGCTTTGCGTTTGCTCGCAGCCAACCGTTTCTTGGGACAAAAAGACAAACTTGAACAAATCTCTGTTTCCGCTCCTTGGCGTGAATCTCTCTAGACTTTTGCAATTAAAATGAAGCTGAAAACTTATCCAATGGTCCCGAACGATGCCACCTTCAAGTCGTTCTAAACGAGGTCGAGATTTAAAGCAAGGGAGATTCTCTAGAAAGTAGAAAGTAGAAAACCCCAGCTGGAGGGGGCCAATCTTCTGATACAGGAGCAAGTGTGCTCCTGCTCCGGACTTGAAATATTACTTCTTTCACCAGCATTGGCATCGGTTGCCTATTTTCTTCTTGGGCTTGCCGAAAATCGGGCCAGCAAGGGATGGAAGAATAAAATCGGACTCAGCTGCTACATTGAAGCCCCTTGGGAAGAAAAGACATAGTTACTTCCCCACTGTTTTGAGCCCAATCTGTGGCTCAACCTTCCAGGATTCTTTTGATTACGTTCGGGGGATGAAAATATGCTAGATGGACCCAAACAGAAAAATAAACTTTTTATTTTGGGATATTTTTGCTACAGTTGAGAAAAAAGAAATCTCGCCAAACTTTTGACTTGTTAAGAAATGCAATTCAACTCCATTGAATTGTTAATCACCTAAAAATGCTAATAAGAACCAAACTAATATTTTTATCATAAAGGTTAAAGTTTTCTTACATTTGTTTACTCCCGAATAATCATTAAACATGAAAAGTTCGTAAGATTGTAGCGATACTTTGCTGGATGTGCATTGTGTTTATGCATATCTTTCGAGAAAATGCTTGTAAGCGGAAAATATAAAAAAAAATCAGTCAGCTCTCAAGTGAATACCCAACAACTTCTCAGAAATTAATCTCTTCAATTTAGAAATCCGGAAAATATCAACTACGTAGGTCCCTACCTTGGTTGGTACATGTTTTTGCTATTGGCATGTATTCTGAGTGTGATCGATATCAGAAAAAAAAAAACGGCATTGCTGTATAGGCTCAAATATTCGTTTACACAAACGACTAAATACATACCTACTTGTACCAATACATGTATTGAAAAGCAGTCGGTTGATATGATAATCCATCATCTTACCGGGGAAATTTACAACCTTCAAATTGGCTCATGTTTACTTCATATCATAGCCTCATCACCTTTTCCAATCGTGATTGGGGTTGGGTGGAATAAATTTCTTAAAGCAATCTGGTGCTTACCTAACGTGATGGATCTTGATATCATTAAAAAGATTCGTATATAGACAAATAATCAATAATATCGAAGATAGAGTACAATTGGGAATTTTGTTTTTTTTTTTTATTTATCTTTAGGTCAGCATTAATTTTTTGAGACGCAAAATAACCAAAATATCTTATCTGTACTACTTTCAATATAAAAATTATTAAATTATTAATTATTAAATTTTTTCGATTTGTCCAAAATTAATGAAAAAAATAGGTGTTGTTGAATCAAATCAGGTTTTTTTTAATGTTCTAACATTTTGAATTGAGTGCATATTATAATAGCCAATAACGGCGGTATCTATTTTGTCTGGTAAAATTTCATCACCTGAAAGTTGTTACAAAAATCATTAAATAAGTTTGTCCAAATGATGCGTCACATGCGTGTTGGTAGCTATTTTAGTTGCTTTTTTACCTTTATAAACTATTTAAAAATATGTATCGGTTTTTGCGATCTTCTGCATGAACTTGGATAACCTTAAATTTTAATATTTCTTTCGAATGTTATTATGCTTCATATCAAAAACGAAATGAAACTTCATATATAACTTCATCTTTGTAGATGTTGTAAGATTTTTTCGTTTGGCAATTTCTTGATCTTGAAACTAATGAGTTTACTCGACAAAACTCAGTAAAACGAGACTCTTTGACCTGGGTCTCAGAGTCGGTGCGCTACTGGTCAAACTGGAGGGAATACGCGGGAAAAGGGCGGACCAACCGTTTGTTAGGTGTACCCTAGAGCAAACCGACCAACGGAAACTTGTCTAGATATAATCCACAGATCGTAGCAGGCTTCAATATTATACTTCACTTTTACGTTAGCCATCTTTGAATAAACAACGTTTTTCGTTTAGCTCTGCCTATTTTATTAGGTTATGGGCCCAGCGCGGTAGTGAAAGAAAATTGTAAAAGTTCGAAATTTCTTTAATCGAAAGTAGTAACGCGACGCGAAAATGGGTGAAGATAAGTTGTGGCTATTCGACGGAACCAATTTCGGGAACTGGAAGTTCCGAATTGAAGTTCTGATGGAGGACAAGGATTTGCGTGACTGTCTGGAGAAAGTGCTTCGCGAGATGAAGGCTGCCGGAGTGAAAATCGACGATGAGGATGTTGTTTGTCAGCTTCTGCTCTCGCTACCCAAATCATACGATGCCTTGATAACGGCATTGGAGACCATGCAACCGGAACAACTAATCCTGCAGTACGTCAAGAAGCGGCTGATGGACGAGTCGACAAAGCGTGCGAATCAAACTGGCCACCCGGAAGAACACGTTAGTGAGTCGGCTTTTGCTGGAAAGAAGACCGGTTTCAAGTGCTTCGAGTGTGGCAGATTCGGGCACAAACGTGCTGAATGTCCAGAGCTCCGGTCAGCGGCCAAGGAACGAGAGAAAGGCGCCAAGAATAGTGGAAAATCGAACCGAAAATTCAAAGGCAGCGCTCACTCCACTTGTGGGGGAGAAATTGCGTTTATCGCAACCACAGTTTGCGATGCATTTTCGATGCCTACTGTAATGGCCACAAAACGCATCGAAGGGTTCTTGGATTCCGGTGCGACGGATCATATGGTTCGTGAAAAGCGTCTATTCGATGAGCTGCATCCACTGGAAAAGAAGGTGAAGATTTCGGTGGCCAAATCCGGTCATGTGATCGTGGCGGAGTCTGCTGGGACAATTCGAGTCGATATGGTGGTCGATGGAAAGAAGCAACCGTCAGTGGTGGAGGATGTTTTGTTCGTGCCCGAGCTACATTGCAATTTGTTTTCTGTTCGTCGGCTCGAAGATAACGGCTTGACGGTGAAAATTGGTGGAGGAAAAGTGATCATCACAAGATTGTGTGCGTGGGACGCAGAAGTGGTCAGCTGTACGCTCTTGACGTTGAAATGCGAGATGGCAAACCGACGACGATTCCGATTCAACCAAATCTGAAATTGGGAGAAGAAGAAGACCAAGGAAAGACGAAGAAACCATACAGGGAGTTAATCGGCTGCTTGACATGTTTGTCTCTAAAATATACTAAAGATTTGAATATTTAAGATAAATAAACTGAAATTTGAGTTTAGAGAATCGATTCTTTCAAAATAAGATACAGCGAATTAAAGTGAAAATTGAATATCTATTTTCAAGTACAAATTAAATTTGAACGGATATTTTGCTAACAACTTTGGAAGGCTGAGTTTTTGATATTTAGCTTATCTTAGGTTAGCTTGTTTGATAACTCATATCCACCTTAAATCATTAAGCCCAAAATGGTTTATTAGTCTTCAAAAATACCACAACTTGCTCATGGTTTCAATAAAAATGTTATATTATATTGTATCAAATTGTTCAATCCATTTCGAATTTCACGATCGCTGGCATGGCTAAGTAGAACGAGTTCCACACCGCCAATGGTTGCTGCTCCGTGATTAATCGAGGCCATCAATTTTGTATAAGGGTCAAAATGATGCCGCTTGGGATTAGCAACCCATTCTCAATGCACAAATCCCATGCTCACCTTAAAAAAAAGAGAGATCAATAACGGCGCCAGCCACGTCCTAGTAGTCAAAAAGGTATGCAAGAAGGATTGTTAGTAAGAAATTCTTTAAGATCAACCATAAATCTGTTATTGTTCTGTTATTCTGTTAATCTCTAAGACATCACTGATTCTCGAAACGACTTTTGAACAGAAATAACAAATAAACACTAAAAAACAATTGATAAAGAATCACAAAGTGATAGATGATGCAATTTGAAAACATGTTGAATTTTGGGAAGGTTCTTTTGAAAAACTTTGCGGCTCGTTGCCAATCGTTGCTTCATATTTTTATAGTTTGATTATTTTTGGAGCTCACGAACTTTTATACTACCCATTATTTTAGCTTTTCTACAAAAACAAAATGAAAAATTCTTTCTCTTGCAAAAGTAGATTACTTACTTCTGACTTCTGCAACTAGGCTTCTCACAGAGATCACCCACAGCGGTGGACTCGTGCACTGAAGGTACACTACGACTAACCTGGCAGACTGTTGCGTCGTGACTGAGGTAGATGCTACGAATGCTCTGCGAGAATGTGCCGTTTACCCATACATCCGACAGTGTCCCACACATCTTCCTTTCTCTCCGAAGAAACAAAAATTTTCAAAAATATTTTTTTTTTAAACTTCATAGCATACAATTTACAAACAGGCTATGGGCGATGGGCGCGCTCGCAGTCCCGGTATACGATTTCTCGTGTGTTAAACAGAGAGAGAAATAGCCTTCACTCCAATTTCACTCCGATTAGCTGTCATTCTTATGGAAATCTGTGTAGGAGTAAAGAGCAGGCTTTATTCTTTTTAGCAGGCCCAATCCCAATTAAGCTTGTGCACTTGTGCTGCTACTGACCATTCGCATCCCCAACCAAATGGAGACGGCACAACGATCGAAAAGATTCGCAATTCTGCTAGTCGAAATCAGCTGGCGCTGCAAATCAAAATATCTCTCTCTTTATACTCTCTCCTTTGCCACCTAGTCAGCTGATATAGTGAACCAACACATGCTCCAGTCCATTCAAACATGAGCTCACACAGAGAGAAAACAAGCAGTTCTCCACCACGTGTTCCACCAATACTCGCACACAATGGAGTTTTAGATGTGCGTAAACCATTTGAACAAGTGGACATTTTCGTAGTCATATAAATTGGCAAGAGAGTTTGAGCGCATTAAGTTGTTCTGAGTTGAAGTTTCAATATAAATTTAAATTTCAACAATTTCCAAACTCTGCAATCACGCTCTTCCTCGTTTTCGGTTGCTTCCAAAACACCACGATGGCTCTCTCTCCCTCTCCGGAAAATCTATTTGAAGTCAAACGAACCCTCTTCAGCGTTGCCAAACTTAAACAATACGCTTTATTGCATCGTCGATCAAAAGTTTGAATCGAGAACTCTTCATTTGAATACCTGTAAATTTGAAATTCTTACCTACAATTTCTAAAATATTAAATCACATTTTTTTCAAAACATATTGACAAAGCATTTCAGAAGCCTTAAGCTTTTCATACTTTATTTATATTTCACCAAATTGTGAACCAACCCGATTCTGAATTTAGTATAAACATTCTTTCGAGGTTGTCGTTCAATTTGTTTTGTAAATTTAAAAGTTAGGTTTCAAACACATTTCAATAAACCCATACCTCGTTATACGGCCTTTTTCTTGAAAACTTTTTCAATTCAGAAATGTTTTCGATTTACGTCAGGCTCCAATCTTGCTTAAACTTTTTCGTGCTTTGTATTACGGCCCTTATATTAATTTCAATTTTTTCGGGGTGAAACTTTCAATTTTGAATTTATACCTTTCAAGTTAAATCTGTTCTTGGCAACCATGGTCTTCTTAACCAACGAAAGCCTTCGCCTCACCCGCTCTCCAAATTTCATGCCGAAGAAATCTCACACACACCAATGCGTAAATCCGTCATCACGAAAAACAAGAGCCAGGGTTGCCAGATGTTTTTTTTTCTCCAGTGGGTCTTACGAATCGAAATAGGTAACATTGGGCTCCGAATAATTAACCAGATCCTAGTTAACCGGATGAAATTTATTAATCCAACAAAGATAGCTAGCACAAGCTCAAACAGAAACTCATCAATCAAATTTATTAAAATGTTTTTTTTTGCACAACGCAATTAATTGAACTGCGCACGCCAAAACGGCTAAAAATTTGGATGGCTTGCTACTGGTTAACAGTCTTCTGGCAAAACCAATCTATCGGATTACTGCGACTGCAAACTTTCTATGAAATTTTACTTTCGATGTAACGGACAACATTATTCCACTATGTTGTCCATTTCTCTCACCTTCATTGACTTTCACTTTTTTATCCATTCTCTATGCTTTCTTTTTCAAGGCAATTTTCTATATGAAATACTTTCCTTTGTCGAGACGATCCTTTAAAGCCAGGCTAATAACTTGATAGAATTTTTTTATAATCTCAATTCATCTTTTAGGCGCTGTGTCTTCTATGCAGTCCGACCAATTCTTAATCATTATAATATCCTTTCTTTTGATTTTTTTGTCTTTTTTTGTCCCGCTTTTCCTGCATTCCATACGCGCGTTTACTTGTTTGTATTCTAAATATTTTTTTAACAGCTGTATTCGCAAATTTCTGTTTTTTTTTATCCAATCAGTTCAACTGCATTCGTGAGGAGTGCTTCTCAGAAATAATTTCTTTCAGATGCCTTCACAACAGACTGTTATTTCAACCGAGAGGTCCTCCCAATACGCAATCAGTCTTAAGTCACCATGTTTTTTGTAACAGCTCTGCGTTTTTGTACGGTCCTCCGAAAGGTATTCGTATTCGTGAATTGGTATTCGTTCTTCCTATACTCATTCAAAAGGCTGTCCTCTGAACACGCTCTTTTTTTAAACATATGTTTCAACGCACAGTTTTTATTCATGTAGTTCTCCTTCACTCTTTTTCTTTTTGAACAGCAATCCTTTCAACACGTTATTTTTTCTATGCAAGTATACAACGCGCACTCATTAAGCCATCCTCTCAATTTGCCTGTTTCTTCAAGAGCGGTTCTTGAGACACGGTGTTTTTTTCAACATGCGGTCCACCAAGCACGCATTCATAGGGCTGTTTTCTCAATTTCCCTTATGCTTAAACATCTGGATTTTTTCTGGGTGGTCCTCCAACACGCCAATTTTTTTTAACAACTGTCCTCTCGACACGCTAAGTTTTTTGTTCCTATGCGTTCCTCCCAACACGCATGCATAAGGCTGTCCTCTCAACTCGCCTTTCATTTTAATAGCTGTCCTCTTGACACGCTAAGTTTTTTCTATGCGGTCCTCCCAACACGCACTCATAAGGCTGTCCTCTCAACTCGCCTTTCCTTTTAACAGCTGTCCTCTCGACACGCTAAGTTTTTTTTCCTATGCGGTCCTCCCAACACGCATGCATAAGGCTGTCCTCTCAAATCGCCTTTCATTTTAATAGCTGTCCTCTCGACACGCTAAGTTTTTTCTATGCGGTCCTCCCAACACGCAGTCATAAGGCTGTCCTCTCAACTCGCCTTTCCTTTTAATAGCTGTCCTCTCGACACGCTAAGTTTTTTTTCCTATGCGTTCCTGTCAACACGCATTCATAAGGCTGTCCTCTCAACTCGTCTTTCCTTTTAACAGCTGTCCTCTCGACAAGCTAAGTTTTTTACTATGCGGTCCTCCCAACGCGCATCCATAAGGCTGTTCTCTCAACTCGCCTTTTTCATTTAACAGCTGTCCTCCCAACACGCTGTTTTCACATGCGGTCCTCTCAACGCGCATGCATAAGGCTGTCCTCTCAACTCGCCTTTTTTAGCAAATGCTTTTAACTTTTTTCCTTTCTCAGATATGATGAATAATAACAAACACGAAACTCTGGCAACACTGGTATTTACCGCTTTTCTGAAAAAAAAAAATCAACGCTTTCAGGTGGGTGATCTCTGTAGCAGATTCTTTGCCATGAAATAAATCGAGATTTAAAGATACAGAATACACACTACACACTTTTTTTCCGAAATATGCCAAACGTAAAAAAAATAGTCCTGTAGGTCGCCAAATGTGCAACTAGGCTTCTCACAGAGATCACCCACAGCGGTGGACTCGTGCACTGAAGGTACACTACGACTAACCTGGCAGACTGTTGCGTCGTGACTGAGGTAGATGCTACGAATGCTCTGCGAGAATGTGCCGTTTACCCATACATCCGACAGTGTCCCACACAATTACGTTGACAGATTATAAAAAGAATAGAAAACAATTACTACAACAATAACAAAAAAAGTATAGGAAACTTTTAAATTTTTGTTACCAGTTATTTGAATCTACGAAAATGCTTCTATTATGTATTCGTATTGACCTTAGACTGCATCTGAAAACACCTGCGTTTTTGAAACTATGCAATGCAATTATGAAAGGCTTTTTAAATTACTTGGTTGGAATCGTCCAGTAAAACTATTATTTCCGTGCATGATGATTTTTAAGATTTTGAGAACACTGATAATGGGAGTATGCTGCGTGCTGATTCTTTCCAATAGGTACTACCTTTTATTTTAAAATGATGAGAAACTAAGTAATGGTTTTTCAGTTAAACAGCTCTAGAGTTATTAGGATTTATGTCGCTTGATCAACTGTTCGGAGTTTCGTCGAATTGAGCCATTTAGTTCCGCTTAAGATCATTTACCATATTATGTTTTTAAGTCACAGAGGTTTATCTTTAGTTTCCCACGATTAATTTGTCTGTAAAGCCTCAATCGACTGAAACGGTGCATGTTTCTTTATTATATAAAAATATTTTTTGAATTCTCTCAAATAATAGATGACGAACGCCTATTACCTACTTGTTATTAAATTTATGACATCATTAATATACACAATATTTTTTTTTGGGTCTTGGTGAATTTGCCAGAAAATTCAAGACTCAGCCAGTCCAATTATCGTGCCACGATTGAGCGTGGCATAGAAAGATCCGGAGGCGGCATCCACACTGTGACACCAGCTGGAAAAAAGCAGCTAGATTCTTTGACCCATCTTACTAAAAACCGAAAAGAGAGAGAAAGAGTAGGTAGGTGCACTTGTGCTGTATCACATAATCCTTTAAATTAAGCTTCGACGATCGTTATAAAGTTGTGCCTTGTCGCTTGCAACTGGGAAAAGCTTTTTCATGCGACATTACCGAAATTATATTCCCGTTCCTTGCCGTCATCGTTTTTGTTCATTTATACCCCCGGGTGATGCCGGCTATGCTTTTTGTAGGGTTTATGTCATAGAGGATAGGAAGAGGTATCTCTCTCGTTCTGCAACCAGCACGAAGGACTAAAGGGATATCCCGGCCCCAGTCAGGACCAGAGATGGATCAAATCGGGGAACGTGAAAACTTGCCTTTCGGAATAATTTTAAAAGGCTCGCAAGAAAGATCTGACACCGTCTGACACTGCTTCTCTATAGGTATATGGATGTAGTCAACTTTCAAGTGCGTGCTTCCGGATTTGCATGGAGAAGTCACTGATATGAATGTGGAACGAAAATGTTCTTCCTTATTAAGATAATTTCGTCACCTCCCAGATTGTAAGATTCGACGAAAGGCAAAATGATATTGTCACGTATGATGGATGACGATGGTCTCGCGAAAACGAGTGCTCTGCGGGAACAATTTGGCGTGTCCTGGAACTTTACACGGAGCCAGCGAATGAATCTTCCCCATTCCACCTGCATATACTTACGTCTCTGGGATGTCATTCGGGGGGATTGAAGCGGTATGGATCCCAATGTAAAATGAGCAGCAAACACGCCATGCCATTAATTATTCAGCAGTGAACGGCAGATGCGCTTCGAGCTAATTAGAATGTATCTATGCAAATTACTTTAGCACAAAACATGTGCTGAAATAAGGCGATTTGTTTGACACTTGAAACTCCAGTCGAGAAGCCCAAAACGACCCGACTTTTTCTAAGGGAACTCATCAGAGCTTTGAGCTTTCTGCTGCGGAATTTTTAATAGGCTCATATTTTGGCAGACTGCGTGGGTCTTAATTATGCTCTGGGTGAATAACGTGACAATTTTTTCGATAAAAAGTAGCAGTTTAGAAGCTGATTTTATTTTTGACGCAAACGGTAAAATTTTTTAGAACATTTATTGTTGATGAATCCTGTGAATATTGTTGAAAAAATTAGCAGCTTTTATTCAAACAATGAATTTCATGTCAGGTAAAGAATAAATAAGTAGTCAAACTGTTATGACTTCGAACTAAAAAAGAATTAAACATGTTTTTTGAATTGATAAAAGTTTCCAAAAGCTTTTAAAGTAGAATTCCATATGGTTCAAAATAACAATTAAATCTTGCAATGCAATTTTCACCCTCCCCCACATGGCCTGGTTTCCATTCAAGATTTCAACTGTACTTCTGCATATCTATCTGAAGAGATGCATTTTTCTCATTTGGCGGAGCACCCACTTTTGGGAAGCAGATAAATGATGTAAGTGAAGGGTGCAATATTAGTACAATTGACTGCTCTGGGCGGAGCTATTCTTACCTTCAAAGTAAGAATAGCACCCAGAAAGAAATATGTCTGCCGATTCAACCTGCAAACTGGCTGCCTTCCGACCCGACTTAGACCGAGAGTTGGTACACTCATTTGCTAAATGGAAACGAAGTAGGGGAAAAGTTCATATAACGCCTTTTGTGGCTAATACGCGCCACCCTTGTTTTGAAGAATCTGAAACATTTTAAGCCTGCAAAATATTACCAATTTGTTTTAAATGCTGTGATTGATCATGGCAAGTATGAATTTTTCCTTAAAATGCCCCTGTTTCGTGATAATTTCACAATTTAGGTTTTTCTTCATTTTGATCTAAATTTTAAAACACTTTCAAAAAGGTGTCACCAAGCAGAGAAAAACGAATAAGACAATATTTTCTGACACATCGATAGAGGAGAATCTAAACTTTGATTTAATGCTAAAAAATCATACTGAACTCGCTAAGGTATGCTTTTTATGGGTATGTTCTATCCAGACGGCTGCAACGTTACACGTTTTGTCTATGTATCGTGTGACCAACATCTTTTAAATATGTGCTCGTGAATCTCGCTTTTAAGCTTTTTTTCCTCAGATTTAAGCTTTTTTTGCCTTGAGAGCATAGGAGACGAAAGCTCAAATCTGAGGAAAAAAGCTTAAATCTGTCAAAACGAGGGGAAAAAAAGGGGAAATCTGAGAGATGTACTCCATACGGTTTGAATAGCGTTGCCGCCGCCTGGTTCTATCACGGCCCATGCGCTCGTTATAACGCGCCAATCGTAGTAGGCTGAAAATATCATTAATTGTTCAAAAGGGCCAACTTTAATTGAAAATAAACAAAAAGTCTAAAACCATATTTTGAGCGTTAATTCACCCCAAAAAATCAACTTTAATTTTTTTTAAATTTTGATTAGTCCATTTTGATTTTCTTTTCAGTCAAAGTGTTTGTAAGTATTGGTGTGTTTTCGGTCTTCGGCTGCTCTCGGGTGTGTTCGGCTGCTAGGCGCGTATTGAATACACAGCGGCGCGTATTTGCAACACAGTTTTGTTCTGTGGCTTTTAATAAGGATTTCAAAAATCAAGTTTTTGAAGCAACTATAGCAATTTAAGCAATAAAAAATCATAGGCGTTTGTAGAAAACAATTTTCTTCAACGATTGCACCCATTTTTAACACAATTTGTACGTGGAATATAAAGAAAATCAGCGATTCGCTTAGGTGGCGCATAATAGGGCATGTTCCCCTAAATGGGATTGCTCATACATATTTTGCCTGCACAGACAGACCGTACCAGAATAATGCAAGGCCTCAAACGGAGCTCTGGGGGTGAGATAGGAAATGAAATTGAATTTCGTTTGCTTCCATGAAAGAGCACATCGTGAAATCCCGTAGAGATAGCCGGCAGTGAAAATAATTAGAACTGAAAAGCTTTCTGCATTATTAGTTGGTTTCGTTAGAACATGGCACAGAATTAAAAAGATTTCTTAAAACATGCAAGTGCTATTCAACTGGTGAAATACTTCAGTAAGTCGATGCAGTGAATTAGTTTAAAATGATTACAAATGTTTGATGATAAACTTGTAACACCGTGAAATGGGGAGAATCAGAACAATTTTCGGAATATTTTCATAATAGTTCTGTCTAGTTCTGAGCACGATTAACTTAAGACGGTTTACTTTGTGTACCTTAACGAAACTAAAAAAAAAGACAAAAAGTAGTTAGTAAGGATTTTTTTCTATCAATTTTGGTTCACTCACTCTATCAAGTAGGGTGAATAAGGACAGTAGCTTTTCAAAGGATCACTGGAAAAAGCTTATTTTACGAGAGGAGTCACGCAACCTGTATACATATCTCAGGTGGCGATGGAAATCCCGTGCTAAGTGTTTGTAAAAGTTTTTTTGCATTGCATTGCAAACAACCAACAGCGAAAACTAGAGGAAAAAAATCATTGCCAACTGCTGTTTACGATTCTCGCCTAAGATACATAAACATCCTGGAAAGCGAACGTAGGCTTTGTTTACCTTTTTACTTTTTGAATAACGAGTTTTGTAATAGTGTGCGTGTTTGTTCATCACCTTCTCACAAAGCTGTCAAACCTCATGATCAAAGTAGCAGAGAAAACACATAAAATTAAGAAAACATGGCACTGTGTTGCACTATGAGAGATCACACAAACAAACAAACAAAATTTCAAATAAATTTTTATTAGTAAGTAGACACATTGTATAAGAAAGTCCAAAGTGGTTCAAATAGCAGAACCCTCCCATTCTTCAAATTGAAAAAAAATGGTGAAAAATTGCAAAAAATATATACCTATATATGATAAAAAAAAGAACTAAAAGAGCAAATTTTGGATCACTGATAACAAAACACTTCTACGTACAAAACATTGTTGTAAACGTTAATCTCTATAAAAATACAGTGTTGAATGATTTCAGAGTCACTAATCAAAAGATAAAGCATGAGAAAATAAAAAAAAATCAGAAAAAATGAAATAATTAATGTTTTCGGACGAAATCATTAAGTCCCAGCTAATTTTTTTTTTCAAGTTTTACGTGGATACTCTAACAAGTTCAGAAAAGTTCAGTTCCGATCTTTGGTTTTGATGCTTTTGGGAATTTCACCATTGTCAGTTTTCTCCGTCTCTGAAAAGTACCTAATTATAAAGCAAGCAGATCAATCCTGTCAGGTCACCCGTCATTGACTTCTAAACTAGGCACCCCGATGGGCTACCGATATTGTCCTAACAAATTTTTTTTTTTACAAATAAGAGCTGGCTAGAAGTTCTTCAGAAATGAAAGGGCAGCCACCGAGAGCAAGTTCACTGGTGTTGGAAAAAGTGGTATAAATTTTGACATTTTGAAAATTTTACCATGCAAAATTGTTTTCAAGATCTTTGGGCGTTGTATTTTTTTACAGCACTGTTTCTATTTCTGCCGTATGTGATAAAAAAGTTGATATTTTTGCATCACAGCATGCGAAACTACAACACGTGTTGTTAAAAAACTTGAAGGCCACAGATCTTGAAAATGTTTTTGCATGGCAAAATTTTCAAAATGAGTAAAAAGTGACAAAATTTCTACCACTTTTTCCCAACACCAGTGAACTTGCTCTGAAAGGATAGGAGCCACAGATCCGCGATTAGTTGAAAACATTTTGAATACCTATATATATGTTTGTCCACTTGTTTGTATGAAAATCTCTTTCAGTGCGTTACCATAGTTAGTTACCATAGTTACCACCGGAGTTGTCTTATTTTCATGATTGTTGATACCTACTTACGGTTTCGAATGCATCCAGCAGAACCGTTTTTCCGGATCGGGCTGATCCATTAGCGGAACATATTATTTCACCGCGACGAAACCAAACCACATTGAGTTGGTTCCTCTTGTTATGTCCAATTCGCAATCGAGAACAAAAGATCAATGATTGCTGATGACAGGTGAAAATGATAAACGCGGTGCAAATGTTTACATCATCACACGATTAAGCGAGACTACTCAGATTGATTTCGTGGTTACACAATAGTGTTGACAGATATTCTGGGTAAGAGTATCAAAGTACTCATTCAGAAATGAGTATTTTCTCTGTTAGGGAAGATGATAAGTGGAGAGTGAGACATAGTAATCGCTAATGAGTATACACTGGTATACTGGCATCTTGGTATAACGAGTATGCACTCTATTTTTTTCTCTCTTGCTTCTCTAATGGTGTTTACAACAAATTGAATACAAGTTTGTGCTGAGCAGTTACTTCTGAATCCAAAACATTGATTTTAGAGCAGATTTTACATCAGACTGATGTCTGAGATTCTATTTTTAATTGCAGAATATATAAGTTTGATGTTGACATTCATCAGATTATTGGGTCTTTTCGAGGCGGGGCCAGAGACTGTTGTCTTTTTCGGGATTGGTTAAATTTCCGTAGTACGCCATCTCGGTATGCTTTCCGAGATAAACACTTCGTTTAGCATCTCACATATCTTGTCAATGAGTGGTAGCTCGAAGTTGAGACCCTTTATTATTGCATATGTCATTTGATCTTCACCAGCGGCTGAGTGAATTTTTCTGGTTCTGAGCACGTCGAGTATTTCATTAGCTTTTAGTGGTATTTCAAAGGATTTCAGGTCTGGATCTGTGCTGATCTGTGGGCAAACGATAGATTCAGTCTCTCCACCAAAGTAGAAGTTCATAAACACGTTACCTTCTTCGTATGACAGTAAAACTTAGCTTTTATTTTTTCCTGATAGTGCTGAATCCACCCATTTCACGATATTCCAAACGTGTCGCGTTGAGGTGTCCTCATCAATTTTGCTCATAAGATCGTTGACTTAAATTCCCTTTTAAACAACGTACGAGTTCTCTTCAGTTCCGTGTAGTTTGCTAGCGAATTGTTTTTGTTGTACATCCGCAAAGCTTCCCTTTTGGCAATGTACAGGTCATCAATCAATTCAGCCCACCATTTCTTCAGAAAATTCTGTTTTTTTTAATTTTTGAACGTGTACGAAGATTTCTCTATAGCTTCCTCGAAAATTGTCTGCATTTCGCTTGGGTCATATATAAATTGAGGTCTTATGTTGTTCAAATAATACTTCGCTAGATAGAGTTATTTTGATTGAGATATGGTCGCTTTCTACGTCCTCTTCAAAAACCTCCCAAGCGGCTTTGCGAAATAGTCTTGAGGTAGCCAGCGTATTTCAACATCTGAGTCACGATTTCCAGGGATATTAACGGTTGTTGGAGAACCATCGTTAAGGATGATAAAATTGGAGTTGTCTAGATGGTCCTTTAATAGTCTGCCGCGATATCAGTTTTCAAACTTTGGGCTCCAAGATTTGTGGTGAGCATTAAGGTTTGCTCCGATGACAATTTGCCCTTGTATGCTCGTAAGTCAATTAAAAAATAGTCTAAGATTGTCGCCTACGGTCGATTTTTGTTGGCTAAGGCTTAAATTTGAGTCGCTGCTGTCCGGGGCAAGGTATGCGGATTTCAGCGTGATGGGGTCAAATCCCCGATTAAGTTTCGCACTCACTACTTCGGGGCAGTAAAATGAAGGGGTGTCTAGTTCGATAAATTGATAGTCATTTTTTATTCGAAGCCCACTCCTCCATAGCCGAGTGCTCTTCTTTTGGAAATCAATGTGTAATCTTGGACGAGGAAGTTTTCACCCTCCTTCAGCCAAATTTCTTGTAAAAGGCAATATTAAAGTTTTTACTTACCAGACAGTTGTGTGGGGAATCTTGTTTGGAACTTGGACGTATTGATTGGATGTTGATTTGTATCATGTTTAGCTTTTTACCTTCCATTGTTGCTAGTGCACGTTATTCTGGGCGAAGCTCCTGCATTTGGGCAACCTTCGATGATTTCGTCTATCTTGTTGTATACATTCAATAGCAGCTGATCCAGTTGTATGCCCGTTGGGTGGGAATTAAGATTCTCCGTCATTTGGCTCCGGAGCTCCACTAGAGTCCTGAGCCAGATGTTTTCCCGCAGGTTCTCGATGAGTTCCTTCCTGAAACTCGCTGCTATTCTTTCTATGAAATTAGTGTTTTATGCCGGTGAGGTACCGGTCTGTTCGTCGTAATTCACGTAATGTTGTTCCAGAGGAAGGGGATCTTCTCTGCTGGGTTTTAGAGATGGAACTACAGCCAAAAATGCTATCCAGCATTTTCGACTGGACGTCGTCCTCCTCTAAGTAGGGGAAACCCTCATCAACTGGCAAGGTTTCGAATCTGTTATAGATTTTTGGCGTGTTCTCCACGGCTTCTTTCTGCGCATATCTGTGTTAATTTTTATTCTGCGTTTCCGGGCAGTTGGGGTGGTCCGGTTTGTGTTCCCCTTTGCAGTTAGGACAATGCGGAATCTTGGAGCATTCGGCACTTTTATCGTGTGTTTTGGAACATATTTGGCACCTTTTGGCTCCAGAACAATGCTTGGTTTGGTGGCCGAATCTCCAGCATTTAGTGCATTGTTTTACGGGGAACACGTACCTCTCCGCTTTGAACGGGCATCCGTAGACCATGACTCTGTCAGGTACTTTTGGTCCCTTTACGGTTATTTTTACATTCATCGTGGGAATGATATTTTCTTGTATTTTTCGCAATATGCGTTCCACCTTTAGAATTTCGAATTCGCATTCTGCGTGTTTTTGTATTTCGTCATCCTCGTACTCCGTTGGGATACCTCGAACGAAGGTAATGGTCTGTGAGGATG